>NC_045441.1:121822321-121913585 GCF_002776525.5 Piliocolobus tephrosceles | reverse complement strand
CCCTCCTTCCTTCCTTCCTTCCTTCCTTCCTTCCTTCCTTCCTTCCTTCCTTCCTTCCTTCCTTCCGTTCTTTCTTTCTGAGACAGAGTTTCACTCTTGTTCCCCAGGCTGGAGTGCAATGGTGCTATCTCGGCTCACCGTAACCTCTGCCTCCCCAGTTCAAGTGATTCTCCTGTCTCAGCCTCCCAAGTAGCTGAGATTACAGGCATGCGCCACCACGCCTGGCTAATTTTGTATTTTTAGTAGATACAGGGTTTCTCCATGTTGATCAGGCTGGTCTCAAACTCTTGACCTCAGGTGATCCACCTGCCTCGGCCTCCCAAACTGCTGGGATTACAGGTGTGAGCCACTGTGCCCAGCTATGCTCTTTTTATTATAACACAGAAAGTTACAGTAAAAACATCCTAATAATCCCACTCCTACCATTAGTGAATTAGAGGGTCTGTTTCCCCACAGTTTTGTCAGCACTGTGTGTTATCACACTTCCAGTCTTTTGCCAACTTAAAAAAATAGATTTTATTTATTATTTATTTATTTATTTTGGCAGAAATGGGGTCTCACTATGTTGTGCAGGCTGGTCTCGAACTCCTGGCCTCAAGCCATCCTCCCGCCTTGGCCCCTCCAAAGTGCTGGGATTACAGGCCTGAGCCACTGTGCCCAACCCTTTTGCCAACTTGATAGTGATAATGGAATCTCAGAGTAGTTTTCATTTGTATTTCTTTTGTTCTGAATGAGGTTGAGCATCTTTTTACATATTGGTGAGCTGTCTACATTTTGAACAGGTAGGTTTTGAGAGGAGGAGAATGGAAGGATCCAGAACATTATACTCCTTATGGAAGGTGAGAGGAAGGGCTGTGGAGTCCCACAAATGGGAATATGCAAGGGTTAGATATGAACCAAAGGTCTCTGATTTTTTTCTTCCATGTTTTTATTAGAGTCAATCCCATTTGCTTCATCTACTGCCCACTCCAAGGTTCCAGCCTGACCCCCTCTGGGTGAGCCAGTCACAGTTCCATTGGTAGGAGACCTCAGGCTTCCTGGAAGATCCTCCGAGATGAGGTTCCCTGGGCAAGCCCAAGTGACCCTGCCTAAAGCCCAGCTGAGAGCCTGGTTGCTGGTCACTGCGTTCTGATGCCCTTTGAATAATCGAAATTCCAGGGCGAGGAGTGCCCAGGACCTCATCCGGTGCCTGTCTCCACCTCCCTCTTGACACCAGAAGGTGGCATTGCTGTGGTTGCCCGGACCTTTGCACATTCAAGACAGGAGAAGAAAAATCCATAAGACTCTCCTGTCCTTGAAATAGTGGGAAGAGGAGAGAGAAGAAGGGAGAGAAAGGTGGTAACCTTGTCCTGGGGAGTGACAGTCGCTGTCAGCCCCGGCCAGTACAGATGGATTTGTGTCCAGAGACCCCACATTCCAGGATGTGTGGCTGCCAACAGGCTGATGCCTGAAGGGCTGTCCAGAGAGGGGCATCCTCTGTGAAGCAGCAGAGGCAGAAATGTGACAATGTTTACTCTCCAAGTAAAAGGATTTAAACCATGCCCATCCTTCCTGACACACACGCCTCACTTCTCCTGTCTCCTTTCAAGAGGTTCTCCCAACTCCTGCTGCTTTAGTCTCTGAGGACTCCTCCACCTCAGTGGCCTCTTGGCAGGTCCCCTTTTCTTCATCCCCCTCAGCAAAGGCTGCTTAGAAGCAGGCACACTGGGAACCTTCTAGCATAAACCCAGTGGTGCAGGTGGAGGAAGGTCTGGAGGGTTGTGTGTGTTGCAGGCTGGGGTGAAGGGGCTGTGAGATCTGCTAAGACCAGGGAAGCCTGGTTCTCTTTGTAACTTAGGGACGCAGCTCCCGAAAGTGTTTGGTATATGTCCATTTTATGGAACTTGACTCTGCTTCCCTCTCTGTAAAATGGTTGTAAGTGTTCCTGTAGCCTCCTCATCTCTGGAAATGTTGAAAATCCCAAAGACTCAAGAATTCCAACCAGAAGACCTCAGATCTTCTCCAAGGAGCACAGTGGGCGGGTGTGGAGAACTGTCTTTTCCCTGAAGTTTGAATAATCCCGAGGCAGCGTGTCCCCCCGGGCGGTGATAGATGGAGGTCCCCGGTGGCGGGCTCTCTTGGCAGCAGCCTGCCCTGCGTCTGATGAGCAGCCAGCTCAGAATGAAGATAAAGCACCGTGGGGCTTTGATGGACGACGGGCTCAGCTTCTCTTGAAATTGATCTCTCAAAACAATATACAAACTAATACACAAATCAATGCAAAGTGTTTCAACTGCCAGGAAAACTCAGTCCATCTATCACACTTAAGAGAAAGTGGGGGCTGTGGCACTCGGCCATTGCCTGAGTCCCCAAGGCCGGGGAAAGGGATGCTTGGTCCCCAGAAACTGATTGCGTGATTGAGCATGTCCCTCTTGAGCGTGGACCCCAGGTTGTTTTGAAATGAGAAGTGGGAGGGAATTCTTGGCCTCATCATGCTGCAGGACTAGATGAGAGGGGCCAATGTGCCTTTGTTTCTCTGCTCCCCATTGGCCACTCATGGATGGGCTGAACCTTTGAGGGTAGCCATTGGCTCAGGTTCTATGGGAGGGTAGTAGCTCCAGGCCTTGAACTAGTGATGATGCACAAGTGTGGGTCGTAACTCAAGGTGACTAAGAGCTGGGCAGCCTGGGGGTCGCCTAACGCACTTGGGTTCTCCAGAGTTGTTTGCAAGATGGTTGCTCCTCAGCATCCCTCCGGCCTGTTCCTCCTGCCTCGCCGCCCATCTGGGAGATTCACGTTTCATTCTTCCCCTGACTTTTTTTTTTTTTTTTTTTTTTTTGAGTTAGGGTCTCACTCTGTCACCCAGGCTCCAGGCTGGAGTGCAGTGGTGCAATCACAGCCTCACTGCAGCCTTGATCTCCTTGCCTCAAGTGATCCTCCCACCTCTGCCTCCTGAGTAGCTGGGAATACAGGCACATGTCACCACCCCTGGCTAATTTTTTTAAAAAAATTATTTTGTATAGAGATAGAGGCTTGCTATGTTGCCCAGACTGGTCTCAAACTCCTGACCTCAAGCAATCCTCCAGCCTTGGCCTCCCGAGTAGGTGGGACTATAGGGGCACAACACCATGCCTGGCAAATTTGTTTATTGTATTAAAACAATTTTTTTTTGTAGACAGGATATCACTATGTTGCCCAGGCTGCTCTTGACCTCCTGGCCTCAAGCGATCCTCCCACCTTGGCCTCCCAAAGTGTCCAGCCTCATTCTCTAAACAATGACACTATCTGCCTTGAGTTATGCATTCTTCCCCTGAAATCAACTTCTTAGATTTATACCAATCTTATTTACTCTAGAAAATTCTTAAAACTTACATATATATCATGCCTTGCAGGTTGCAAAATCTTTTCATGTACATGGTTAGTAGCAGCATTTCCATTTAACAGGAGAGGAGATTGAGGCTCAGAGAGGTTAAATGCCATGACCAGGCTGCCAGAAGGGAAAACCTGGTAGGAATTTAGGAAATGTGTTGCAGTTCCAAGCCCTGTTCACAGAAGCTGGCCTCTGGCATGGACTCCGTGCCTCCCATCTGATATATTTCAGATGTGTGTCCTCACCCAAATCTCATGTTGAAGTGTAATCCCCAGTGCCAGGGTGGGGTCTGGCGGGAGGTGTTTGGATCATGGGGGCAGCTCCCTCATGGCTTGGTGCTGTCTTTGTGATAGTTCTGAGGACATCTAGTCATTTAAAAGTATGTGGCACTTCACTGCCCCACCCTGCTCTCTCTCTCTCTTGCTCCTGCTTTTGCCGTGTGAAGTACTTGCTCCTGCTTCACCTTCTGCCATGAGTGAAAGCTCCATGAGGCCTCCTCAGAAGCAGATGTCACTGTACTTCCTGTACAGCCTGCAGAACCATGAGCCAATTAAACCTCTGTTCTTACAAACTACCTAGTCTCTGGCTGGGCGCAGTGGCTGGCACTTGTAATTGCAGCATTTTGGGAGGCCAAGGAGGATGGATCATTTGAGGTCAGGAGTTCGAGACCAGCCTGGCCAACATGGTGAAACTCCCATCTTTACTAAAAATACAAAAATTAGCCAGGTGTGGTGGTGGGCACCTGTAATCGCAGCTACTCAGGAGGCTGAGGCAGGCAAATCACTTGAATCCGGGAGGCGGAGGTTGCTGAGAGCCAAGATCGCACCACTGCACTCCAGCTGGGGCAACAGAGCAAGACTCTGTCTCAAAAAAACAAACAAACAAACAAACAAAAAAAAACAAAAAAAAAACTTTATCCAGTCTCAGTTATTTCTTATAGCAATGCAAGAAAAGCCTAATACACAGTCTTCCAAGGACTCCAAAGAAGTGTTAGAAACTCCATCCTTCTCTTCCATTGTTAGTTTCTGATCTCTTGGTGACACTAGCCATGTGGCACATGGTGGCCGGCATGAGCATCAGCTCCTGTTCTTTAGTGGGCTGGCAGTTTGCCCAGAGTAAAAGATGATTACTTTTTAAGGATTTTCCCCCCATGACTAAAAAAATGAAAGAATAGTCTTATCTGCAGCCTTCAGAATAAAGACATGACTGGAGATCCCGGTAAATGGATTCTGTAACTCACAGGGTCAGAAGATCTCCTAGATCTTACCCATCCTCCTACCTCCCTCCAGGCCATATCTACAGCGCCCCAGCCAGATCTGTGGCTGACTTACTTATGGGCATTTCCAGGGAGACAGAGATACCCTTCTTCCGGAGCTTATCCAAACGGTTGGAAGTTCATCTGAAATCCCTCCACCCACAATTTGGATCCGTGGTCTTTAGTTGGTCTTTGTCCTAGTTATGGTGTCTCAAACCTGTGAAGCCATTCCTTGAACCTGTGGGCTGTTCTCTGTGCTATTGGGGTCACCCCTGACATGTGTGGTCGGTCCTGGATGTCCTGCTGTATTAAGGATTGAGCAAACTGGAGGCCCCTGGAGGGGTGAGCAGGACACGGAGAGGACCCATCACCATGCTACATGGAGAACAATCCAACAATGTGCATCCTATAGAAAAGGGAGTTGACTGATCAACTGGAGTTCAAAGAGGATACACTTAGGAAAAGGCAGGGATCTGTGGGGATTAGGAGCATGAAGATGGGGAGCTTCTGGGAATGAGGTTGGAGGTCTCACACGGGCTTGGGCATTTGTTCCTGAGGGCAGTAGGGAGCCAGTGAAGGTCGGTGCATGACAGTGGCCTATTTGGATGTTGAGGAGAGGTCAGCAGGTGGCCACATGGAGAAGGGGCTGGAGGGGACAAGGCTGAGGCAAAAAGCGTCTTAGGAGACTGGAACAAGGTCTGCCTGTACCTGAAGCAGAAGTTCATGGCTCTTCTGTTGCTGGAGAGAGGCTCTGGGGATTACACGGGCTCCTCCTATCCCTTGGAGGGCCTGATCTCAGAGGAGGGGGGGGGGGGGGGGGGGTGGGGGTGGTGGAGGGAGTTTGCTAGCTGACTCCCATGAGGGGAGGGGGCATGCTGCTCTTGCGGCAGATCACATGAGGTGTGGCCAATGGTAGAACTGCTGTTGTCAGAGTGTCTCCCCTCGCGGTGCTATCTAGGCACTTATTCAAGCTTCTGGGCCTCAGGGCTTCTGGGAAGGCCAGGTCCTTAGGGTGGAAAATTCTAGGCTTACTTTAGGGGAAAAGTCCCAGAATGGTCCCAGAGGAGCAGATAGCGGGGTGTTTCTAAACACCCATTCCTTGTTTCTGTGGCTAGAAAAACAAACAAACAAAACCTCTTATCTTTGCAGGAAAATAGAAGGCAGAGACTCAAGGTCATTCCAGGAAAGCCTTTGTGGGTCGCGGCTCTGGTCTGAGGAGTCAAGTTTCACTTAGCCCCAGAGGCCACAGCCTGTGCACTGCCGTAATAGAGTAGGGCTCCTGGAGGTTGAAGCCTTTCCCTCTACAGACTTAAACAAAATTATAGTAAGATACACATCACCTATTACCATCTTAACTATCTTTCATGTTCAGTTCAATAATGTTAAGTACATTCAAGTTGTTGCACAACCGTCACCAACATCCATCTTTGGAACTCATTTCATCTTGCAAAACTGAAGCTCTACTCCCATTGAAAAACAGCTCCCCATAACTCCCAGCACTCCGGACCCTGACAACCACCCTCTAGCTTCTGTCTTTATGTACCAGATATTCTAGGTGCCCCACGTAAGTGTGTGATTTCACTTATATGAGGCACCTAGAATAAGTACATTTCACTTAGCAGAATGTCCTCAGGATTTATCCATGAGGTAGCCTGTGTCAGAATCTCCTTCCTTTTTAAGTCTGAATAGTATTCCATTGTGTGTATGGACCGTGTTTTGTTTATCCAGTCACCCATCAACACATATTTGGGCTGCTTCTGCCTTTTGGCTACTATGACGAATGCTGCTATGAACACATGTGTGCAAACATCTCCTGGGGACCTTTCTTTTTCTTTTGGCTATATACCGAGAAATAGAATTGCAGGATCATATGGTAGTTCTATTTTTAATTTTTTGAGGAACACCATGCTGCCTCCATAGTGGCTGCACCATTTTCCATTCCCACTAACAGCCACTGCAGCGTTTTAAGACATGCCTGTAAGCTACAAGGCCACCATGGGAGGCTAGCATGAAGACTGAGTTACAGCCACACCGGGCACATAATTCAAGCCTCAACCATACCACTGCACAGCCCTGAGGCCCCAGGGGAGCAGGGAGCCGTGGAATCTCCCAGCCAACTGTAGCTCAAAATTACTTTTGTTCAATTTCAGAGTCTTGGGTTTAAATATAAAAATTTCCCCTAAATGTCCATTTAAGGAACAATAAAAGTTTTGAATAAGCTTTCTCAGATCCAGGGCTATATACTCTTTATAGGACCAATTACTTCACTTCACGGTCTTTCTTCACTTCTTTTTTTTGTTTTGTTTTGTTTTGTTTGTTTTGTTTGTTTGTTTGAGACAGAGTCTTGCTCTGTTGCCTGACTGGAGTGCAGTGGCAGGATCTCAGCTCACTGTAACCTCCACCTCCCGGGTTCAAGTGATTCTCCTGCCTCAGCCTCTTGAGTAGCTGGGATTACAGATGTCTGTCACCATGCCTGGCTAATTCTTTTTTTTTTTTTTTTTTTTTAGTGGCGACAGGGTTTCACCATGTTGGCCAGGCTAGTCTTGAACTCCTGATCTCAGTCAGGTGATCCACCACTCCCAAAGTGTTGGGATTACAGGCGTGAGCCACTGCGCCTGGCACACTTCCTTTTCTTATTGGGAGGAATTTTGAAATGTCTCATTCTAAACAGGACTTTGTTTCTGGGGATCTCAAGATGCTATAAGGGCTTTTTGCTACCCTATTCTGTGAGATTACCCTGAAGTCAGAAGATGCAAGAACTAATATCCCTAGCTATGGCTTCTCTAAAGGAGATATAGGTACAGTGACCCCTCATTGAGGTGTTGTCTTAGACTCTCCTCTCTGGGATCTGCGCACCTCACCCCAGGCCTCCAGTGGCCATGTGTCTGCTATGTTTTTCTGTCTCTCTTGTTTAGCAACTTAGGGACTGACTACTGACCCACACTGAATACTTCATATTTTTCTGAAAATCTGGGTTGTGTCTATGGCAGTGGCCAGTGATCCAGCCAAATTCTACCCATCGCCTTCCTGTTTTTGTAAATAAAGTTCTATTAGAACACAGCCACACACCCATTTATTTGCAACTTGGCCGTGGCTGTTTTTGTGAAACAATGGTCAAGTTGAATAGTCATACCAGAGACTGCAAAATTCATAAAGCCGAAAATATTTTCTATCTGGCCTTTATGGAAATATGCCAGCCCTTGGTCTAAGGAAATGTCAGTCTCTGTGCATGGCCAAACCAGTGTATGTGAACCCCCATTCGGAGGGGTAGCCACATTCTGCCATGTAGACAGAGGAGAAGAGATGAGAAAGTCAGTCTATAGGAAGAGAGACACAGGACACAGAGAGAGCTGGATTTGGGAGATGAGACATGGAGGCAAATCCTGATAGCTCCTGATTCCTCAGTCCAATAGCCTTTCTTTTTGTTTTGAGGCTAGGTCTCACTCTGTCAACCAGGCTGGAATGCAGTGGTGCAATCATAACTCACTGCAGTCTTGACCTCCTTGGGCTCAGGTGATCCTCTCCCGTCAGCCTCCCAAGTACCACAGGCACATGCCACTATGCTCAGATAATTCTTGTGTAATTTTGTAGAGACTGGGCTTCGCCTTGTTGCCCAGGCTGGTCTCTAATTCCTGGGCTCAAGTGATACCCCTGCCTCAGCCTCCCAAAGTGTTGGGATTATAGGCATGAACTACCGTGCCTGGCCTCTACACCCTTTCTAAAGGCTGTTGGGTTTCATGAGTTACTCCCAGTCCTTTATGATAAAATCACCTTTTTTCCTTAAGCTAGCTCAAATTCATTTCTGTTTTGGCAGTTAGAGTCCCCAGTAATACTCTGGAGAAGCTCTGTGCCTCTGTTACCGAAAGATCAGTGGTGGTTCAGCACATCAAAGCCTAGTCCAGGGCTGGCCTTACCTCTTTGCTTTCTTCTGAGCTGGTGAGTCAGAAGGAAGCAGGTGTGTGCAAAGTTGGCAGCTGAGCTGACATGGAGAAAAAGTTGTTGGTGAAGAACTGGGGGTCAAAGCCCTGGTGCACGCCTCTTGCTCTTGACTGACAGCTACTACCTCCTCCCGGCAGGAGCTGAGGTGGCCTCCACACCTTGTGTGCTCCAGCAGCTGCAGTCAGGGGAATGCCAGAAGCTGCCAACCCTGGCCTTTGTACCCTTGAACTCTTTGAAACTGTTCTGTCAAGTCTACTTTGAATTTTCTTTAGTAACTTTTTAATAAAAACAGACCCAGTGTAATCTTTAGACTAACAGTTTTTGTACTGGCGGCCTCAGAAAGACAGATACAATGCTTGGCATATAGAAGAATGGTGTTTCTAGTTGGAATTTGTGGTAGACTTCAAATAAATTTTTAATGAGAACTTCTGGTTCAAAATGGTGGGCTGAGTACATGCTTTCACCTTTGTCACTTCTGAGTTGTCTAACATGGCAAAGAGATTGGGGAGGAAGATTGTCGAATGCAAGATATCCCAACACATTTCTGGAAGATGGAATGAAAGGGATTTTGATGCATGCAACTGTCTGGAAAAGGCATAACCTGGAATAAAAGTGGCACTGCAATGGATGTGGGAATTCATATGCTTGTTAGAAAGCAAAAAGGATTCTGGGCTCAGAGTTGGCAGGTATAGTGGAACACAGGAGTGAGAAATGGGACTCACAAGAGGAAGGACGGTTAAAAGTTGCTATGGTTAGTATGACCCACGTATCATACTTTGGTACAGATAATCTGGTATTTGCTTCAAGATAAAATGTAAAAGGCATACTGTAAATTTAAATCAGCCCTCTGTGGAAGGCTAAGGCATCCAGTGCAGGTTTTGGTGGTCCAGGACAGAGCCCTCCATGTTCTGGCATTTGGGGAGTTCTTGGCTTAGTTTTTAAGTGAGAGCCTCATACATTCTTCCTAAAGCCAAAACCACCAGCATGCCACCAGGCAATATTTCACACCCCACGGAGAGCTCCTAATCAGGATTCTAAGGAAGAGACCTGCTGGGAGAAAAGAAAAATCTCTTGGATTCCAACATAATGCAGAAAAAAAAAATCCTACATCAGCCACCTTGTCCAATTTAACTATGGAAGGACAAGCAAGAACCACAAGAATTGGAGAAGAACTGGAAGCATGAAAGAGACAGAACAAGATAGACAAACTGACCCCACTGGACACCAAGTCCATCTCCAAAAAAATCTTGTAATTTATATACTCCAATTCAGTGGTATATTACATCCATAAAACAAGCATAAGATGTAATGGAAAAGGAACAGAAAAAAGGGCCGGGCGCGGTGGCTCAAGCCTGTAATCCCAGCACTTTGGGAGGCCGGGACGGGCGGATCACGAGGTCAGGAGATCGAGACCATCCTGGCTAACACGGTGAAACCCCGTCTCTACTAAAAAATACAAAAAACTAGCCGGGCGAGGTGGCGGCGCCTGTAGTCCCAGCTACTCGGGAGGCTGAGGCAGGAGAATGGCGGGAACCCGGGAGGCGGAGCTTGCAGTGAGCTGAGATCCGGCCACTGCACTCCAGCCTGGGCGGCAGAGCGAGACTCCGTCTCAAAAAAAAAAAAAAAAAAAAAAAAAAAGAAAAAAAAGGAACAGAAAAAGAGATACTTCTTAGAGATTTAAAAAATCTTGATGACCAAAATTAAAAATGTTCAAAACAAGCTTGAAATGTAAAGTCAAGGGAATCTCTCAGAATGTAGAAAAGAAATATAAAGAGAAAAATAATAGTGGAGAAAAAGTAAGGGACATGAGAACTCATCCTTTAAGTCAAATATAAAATGAAGATCAATCCCAGAAAGAAAGAATAGAAAAAACGGAAATTAGCAAAGAAAGAGTAGAATAAAATTTATCAGGGCTGAAGAAGGACCTTAATTTTAAAAGGCCCCAAATATCCAGCATAGTAAATAGAAAAACAAAAGAAAGCAAAGCAAAACAAATGACCCAACACTTAGACATTTTTCTGTAAAATTCTAGAGCACCAAAGACAACTGATAGATCCTACAATTTCCTAGAGAGACAGTGCAAGTTATCTCAAAGACACTAAACTCAAACTGGCAATTGACTTTTCATCTGTAACCCTCCGTGTTAGAAGACAATATAAGAATGCCTTCAAAGTTCTGAGAGAATAGGACCTAACTTGAAAAAAAACGTATTTACCCAGCCCAATTGTCAATCAAATATTAGGGCAAAATAAGGCCATTTAATTTCCTTATACCCTTTCTTAGGCAGTATCTGAGGTCGTATCCCAGCAGCATGGGGAAGTAAACAGAAGAAGAGAAAGACATGGAATCCAGGAGACAGGAGATCAGGTCCAATCCAGGAAAACAACTAAGGAGACCCCAGACTAACAGCCAGACTGATCCTGGAGGACGACCAATCCAGACTGCAACAGAAGAGCAAAGTGCTGTACAAGCGGGAATGAGAAGAAAGAGCACTCCTGTGGTAGGAATATCCTCTCAAGGATGGAACATCCTAAAACATGATAAATGACTGTTAGTCAAAGGAAAAAATGTGCTTGGAAGCACCTAGATAAACAAGAAGCTGTACCACAAAGTCAGTATCCCAATAAGTAAAATGTATCATGATTTTAAGAAATTGCTGGAATATAAGAAAGAAAACTCATTGAGCTTTATGCTGGGATGGCCATTATTCTTTGAGTGGCCTAAGGATTGCAATTTCAGATTTGTAGAAAGGAAATTGACACACTGGCCCACTTGTTTGGGCAGAGCAACGTGTGTATTGTGATCATAATTGTTGCTAACAACAAACAACAACAACAACAACATTTAGAGTGCATCTATGGAAGCTCAGAGGATGGCATTGTAGTTACAGAATGCAAATATTAATATCAGCATTTTAATGTGAAATTTATCTGACAGCAGGTTGGAGACAGAAGGGAGAAGGATGGGTAGGGGCATAAATACTCCCATCTTACCTGAAGGAGAATCAAAATACTGACTAAAGTTGATGGAACAATAAATGGAGGTACTGTTATTTAATGTTATAAAAGTAACTAAATATATCAATAAAAAATATGAAACCACACACATAGAGCTGGGTTTTAAAGGAGGACATTTTAAGTTGATAAACCAAGAAATGGAGTTATAAATACCATTTAGATTAAGGTAATCACCACCAACATGGCAGCTGGAAGATCAGGTGGGGCCAGGAGTGGTGTGAGCTCCAGCCTGGTCTCTGGCTGCAGTCAGCACCTTCTGCTTCCCCAAATGCACTAAGTAGTATCACTTTCTATTTGTGCATTGAGCAGAGCAAGGCTAGGGAGCATTATGGTATAGAACCTGACTGGCCTTCACCTCCTTTTTCTCAGCGGATGTATGGTCTGTGCTTGTTGCCTGGCACTTGTTTGCAGTAGAGACAGACATCTGTACCCCTCAAGGGTTCTGTGTGGTCCACAGTGGACTACAGGATACCGGCAATCTGAATAGAGGTGGAGAACCCTTCAGACCCACGGAGAGCCTGCTGTCTACCACCAAAATGTCTCTCCAGCCGGGCCTGGAGCAGCTGTGCAGTCCTCTGCCAGTGATGTCTGAGCCCTTGAGCAAGTTCCAGTCTCTTTGGGTTTCCCCAGAAGATCTTGGTGTGTGCTGCTGCTAGGATTGTTTTTATGGTAAAGAGCCAGCACACTTTAAGAAGGGAAAAAGGCGAGGTGTTCCGCTCGGTTAAAGTGTGTGGAAAAGTCAGTGAGAAGATAGTGCTGATGACACAAGCCTATGAAGCCCTCAAGTCACCTGCGGTGGCGGCCAGTCTTTTGCAGTTACAAATTCTGTATTTGGCAGCACTGAGTAAAAATCAGAACAGGCCTTCACCTGAGGACACGGTAGACTTTTCTGGAAAAGGACAGAAAAGCCAGCTCCGTGAACTTTCAGTTCACGGACAGACACTGTCACTCAAAGATGCATCAAAATCCCTCCAATCCTAAGTGACTGATTCAAAAAACATCTTAAAAGCATTTTAGAACAATGGAGAGCAACATCAGAAGAGAATGATGGACAGTTTGAATGAAAACACTCATCTTCAGGAAAGTCTAGAACTGCTTGCCAAAAAAACCGTGAGATGGGAGCAAAGAGTGCAGGAACTGAAGGAACGGAAAACCTTCTTGAAAATGCAAACACGGGAATGAAATAGGTCATGGGTGATAAAGTGGGCCAGTGAACATCTCCGATAAAAACCTTGCCGAAGATCGTAGGTGTGCCTGTCTCTTTAGAGATCACGTGGCTGATGGCAGCTTGAAATTAGAGAAAAAGAAGAAAGCAGAAAGAACTGGAGATCATCAGGTCTATCAGTTACAAGTTGATTTGAAGAGACTCCTGGATGCTGTTAACTTAAATGTTTTCTTTAGAAGATTTGAAGGGAAAAAGAAAAAAAAAAATCCAAGAAATTATGTGAAGAAAATCAAATGATTGAAGAGCTTCCAGGACAAACAAAGTCTCCAAACTGAGCAAGCATCTCTGCCGACTGAAAATTCACAGCTTCAAAGTGAGATTCAGAAGCTTCCCCTGGAACTTGAAACACATCAAGAACATGTAAGGCAACTTCAGAGAAAATCAATGGAAGAGGAAATATACTACCTAGAAACAGAAGAAACGTTCTACAATGTGTGCAGAAACATGAGCCATACATATTGGAAGTGCAGCCTCTACAGATGATGGCTGAAGATATGGACAATGGGTTGGACAGAACCAGTTCCTTCTTTCTTACTTTTTTTTTTTTTTTTTGACACAGAGTCTCGCTCTGTCACCCAGGCTGCAGTGCAGTGGCGCAATCTTGGCTCACTGCAACCTCTGCCTCCCAGGTTCAAGCGATTCTCCTGTCTTAGCCTCTCGAGTAGCTGGGACTGCAGGTGTGCACCACCATGCCTGGCTAATTTTTGTATTTTTAATGGAGGCAGGGTTTCACCATGTTGGCCAGGCTGGTCTTGAACTCCAGATCTTGTGATCCACCCTCTTTGGCCTCCCAAAGTAATGGGATTACAGGTGTGAGCCACCGTGCCTGGCCCAGTTCCTTCTTTCAAAGCCAGATTGTCTTCTGTGAGAAAAGTACTCCAGAAAGTTGGATGGGTAGCTCTGTCAACAGAAAGAAGTCTCAACAAGCTCAGAAAATAAGATGATCACAGCAAATATTGGCTAATGCTGTGTCTGAGTCCCAGTCTCTCCCTGGTGGCCCTTTTGCTCCACACGCAGCCCACAGAGGCCTGGAAGTATCAGGGGAGGACCTGGCCTTCAGATCGCCCAGGAAACAGGAGGATAAAGCTGTGGGAGTGCAGGGATCTAGGGTCACAGCTCAGTATCATTCAACCTTCCCATCGGCCAACCGCAGCAAGACATTTGCCTGTGTTCTTGCAGTAAGTTTTGATGTATCTCTTAGAGTTTAACGCTTGCATTTCATGGATGGCATAGTTGCTTTCATTAAAATTTGATAGCATTAAGAGAAGAAGCTGGGCGTGGTCACGTGCAGCCATAGTCCCAGCTACGCTGGAGGTTGAGGCAGGAGGGTCGCTTGAGCCCAGGAGGTGGAGGTTGCACTGAGTTGTGATTGCGTCTCTGGACTCCAGCCTGGGCAATGGAGAGAGACCCTGTTTCTAAAAAAAAAAAAAAGGTAATAATCACCAAAAGGATTAAAAATGGATTGGACTTAGGAATTGCCTCTGGGAAGTGAAGTGGGCGAGAGTGCAGAGATTGCTGCTGTAGCCCTGGGGCTCATTTCCAACCTTTGGAGCACCTGGTCCAGCCAGGCCCAGCCTCAGCCCACCTCTTTGAGAATGATGAGTGCTCACAGGACCAGATACACTCTGTTGCTTCTCTGACTTGTAAATGTTCCATTAATAACCCCTATTGTATATTTACACAACGTGGTGCTAGCTGCTTATGCCTCCACACTCCCTTTGCACAACACAGCACTTGTGTATGATTTGCTTTGTTCCCGTATGCATGTCCTTTTGAGAAAAAAATAAAACTGTAAAAACCCGTTTATCGAATTTCTACTGTGTGGCAGGCATAGTACTGGGTACTGATGATTGGAGGGTAAGCAATAATAGAAACAGAAATCCTTCTTGAATGATGGGAGATCTAAGGGCTGTGTTTCATAGAACTTCACTAACACTCACAGAGGGATGTCTGTGAGTTCAACTCAAACATCTGCCTGTTCTCCCCACCCAGTACCCTCTGCCCTCCTGGGGAAGGAGCTCTTTAGTAAGGGTCTCAGGGCAAGGAGCTTCTAAGGTAACCACACTTTCCATTTGTGTACATCTTTGACCAGCCATGAAATTTCAGGTATCGAGTATATGCCATGGCAGGAAAAAGGGCTGGGGGTGGGGTTGTAGCCTTGAGAATATCCTGAAAATGACTGGATGATAGAGCTGATGATATGCCCTTGAGTTTAGCTTTCACATTGAAGGAGGGATATGCAAGTTGATGGATAAAACAGGATTTAGGTTTGCTTTTTTATTTCTTTGAGATGGGGTCCTGTCTGTTGCCCAGGCTGGAGTGCAGTGGCGTGATCATAGCTCATTGCAGCCTGGAACTCCTGTGCTCAAGCAATCCTCCTGCCTCAGCTTCCCAAGTAGCTAGGAATGCAGATAAGATAGGAATAGATAGGAGTTCCTATCTACCACAACCAGCTAACTACAAACATTTATTTTTTGGTAGATGTGGGGTCTTGCTAAGTTGTCCAGGCTGATCTTGAATTCCTGACCTTAAACAATCCTTTTGCCTTGGGCTTCTGAAGTGTTGGGGTTACAGGTGTGAGCTACCACACCTGGCCTGCTTTTTAAAAATTGAGTGCCTTCCTGTTTTTCTAAGCTTGAATGCCCTTTATAAAAACAAAAATACAACAAACTTAAAAAACCCAACCATTTATTTTCATTCTAGAGAGTTTGACTCATCTGGGGTCAACAGGGCCAAAGTGATGAACTCAATCCCTGAGATCTGTGTTGCGATTGTTAGTTGTATCTCTGGAGGACAAGGACTTCCTATCTTATTTATCCTCAAACCTCTTGTATTCAGAATAGTTCCAGGCACATATGAAGGGCTCAAACAAACTATTGTTTAATACAAAGTAATTTGTAGTGTATCTTACTTTTGTACCAACCTAATACTAAAATCACAGATGTCAATAAATAATTCACTAATAAGTGTGTTCTTAGTTATAAGATTTGGTCCTGAATACATAGACTATGTGGCCCATCCCCAAAGCTGAGTGGGTGAATGGGTAGATGAATGGATGCCCTGTTCAGAAGTGAGTTTGCCATGAGAGTGCAGAAGTTTAGCTCAGCCCACCCTCCATGATAGGTGAAGCGACTCGAGCACCGTCAGCCGACAGAGGAATAGCAAAACCATATATAAATTTATCAAAACAAGACAGCATCTATTTTATTGTCAATACCACTTCAAGAAAATTAATTTCCTGTGCGGTTTTTGTTGCTGTATTTTAGTGGTCGAATGTAGTGCCCAGCACACACTAAATAATGGTTTCCTTCATTCTCTCATTTTTGTCTTTTTGTTTTTTCCAGAAAGCCCCTGATTGATTAAATGTCTCCCTGCATATTGCTCTTAATCCTATGCTCTTTTCCCCCAACCCCCTCTTCAGCACCCGAGCATTCTAATTTCATCGTGCAGGGAGCTGGCTTGAACCAAAACAAAGCAGCACATGAACCCAGTGCCAAGCAATATGGCACACGAGTGCCAGCTCCAAAGGATCTGCCAACTCAGGAGAGAAGAGGGGCTGGAGGCAGGGAGGCCATGGGTCAGGATGTGATGACAGGATTAGAAAGGACTTGGAAAGGGAGAGAGAGTCGAGCTGCTCTGTGCTCTGGACTTGGATGAAGCTGTCATGACAAAGTGATACCGTTTCCTACCCACTGATCCCAGCCACAAAGTTATAGAGAGGCATGGACAGAGTGTTTTATTACAGTTGCAAATTAAGTCCTTTTTTTTTTTTTTTGGACCTTATGGGCTGCAGGAAAACTCTACCCTTTTAGTCCCCTGTTTTTCCTATCTGTAAAATGGGTCTCCTAATGCTTGCTGAGGAAGGCAAAGAAGTGTCTTCACAAGCACTAGCCTAACAAAACTGACCTTATCACCTGCGGCACAAAGAAATGAAAAGCCACAGCCAGGCCAGCTCCCTTCTTGACTGGGATCTAAACCTCTGTGGGGGAGGGAGCTGCCTCCTACTCAAAGGAGAGCCCTTCAGAGGGATGTTTTATGGACACTGCTGGAAACAGAGGATACAGTAAAACACAAAAGCAAGTGTTTTGAGCTAGAGATCCCATTCATTCTGCTTGACAGACGTAAATTACTCACCAGACACAGGCATTTCCCCTCATGGTCATCACCCAGTGAAGGGGAGAGCTTTTATTTTCTAAATGATATATGGATCCAATAAAATGATTATTATGTCATCTCTACTGGCCAGCACAACTCACAGTGGGAGAGCATTATGGGAAAATGAATGCTTCTTCTGGAATGGGGTATAGAGATGTGCGTGGGTGTGTGCGAGTGTGCGTGTTTCTGTAAAGATTTTTGACAGACAAGAGATCGAGACCATCCTGGCTAACACGGTGAAACCCCATCTCTACTAAAAATACAAAAAAATTAGCCAGGCATGGTTGCGGGCACCTGTAGTCCCAGCTACTCGGGAGGCTGAGGCAGGAGAATGGCGTGAACCCAAGAGGCGGAGATCGCAGTGAGCTGTGATTGCGCCACTGCACTCCAGCCTGGGTGACAGAGTGAGACTCTGTCTCAAAAAAAAAAAAAAGATTTCTGACAGAGAAAGATGGGAATTTGTATTAATATTAGTTGACTGAGCTCCAGCACTCACAGGCAAAACCAAGCATCTTTCCTGGGACCTTCCCCAGGGGGTCACTATTGAAATAAGATGCTATTAGGGAACAGCTTGGAAAGGATATAGTAGACCAAGGCCCCAGGGCTCAAGGAGTGAGACTGAAGGGCTCTTGTCAGACTCAATATGTCTTCCCTGAAGTAGGAGGTGAACAAGGAAGAATATATATATATATATATATATATATATTTTTTTTTGAGACAAGGTCTCACTCTGTCACCCAGGCTGAAGTTTAGTGGTGCAATCATGGCTCACTGCAGCCTCGACCTCCCCAGGCTCAGGTGATCCTCCCACCTCAGCCTCCCAAGTAGCTGGGATTACAGGCACGTGCCACCTTGCCTGACTAATTTTTTTATTTGTTTGTTTTAGCTAGAGACAGAATTTTTCTATGTTGCCCAGGCTGGTCTTGTACTCCTGGGCTCAAGTGATCGTCTTACCTCAGCCTCCCAGAGTGCTAGGATTATAGGAATGAGCCACCATGCTTGGTCAGAATCTATAATGTTGAATTTAAAATATCTGATATTTGGTATATGCCATGGCAGTGGGGAAGGGCTAGAAGTGGAGTAGTTCAGTGCAGGGTTCTCAGACCCCCAAAGCCTCAAATCATCTTGTATAGCAATCTAGGAGGAGAGCCTCCTTCAATCACGTAAAGATCACAGGAGACTGTCTTCTCCAGAGATAAGTTATCGATGGGCTAGTGACCTTGAGTCAAATTGAGTGTGTGGAACTGTGCCCCTTTATATTGACAGAGGGCTGAGATGTGGTAGCAAGGTGGAGTGGTGAGTGAGACCCCAAAGCTGGATAGCTCTAACCACCTCACCCCTGCAGGTGGCTGTGTCTGAGTCCTCAGTTACTCCCTGGGTCTTAGAAAGCTGAAGATATTAATAGAGGATTTCTCTGACTTCAGTGAGTCGGAGGGAACAGCTGCACCTGGGGAGTTTTTCCACTTGACGAGATGGACTGCTTCCCAAAGTGTCGTTGCAATCTGCCATGAAGGCTTGGCATACCTAGGAGCTCTGGGATAGAACACAACCACACAACCAAGCCTTGAATAGTTTCAGTGCTGGGTATCCCAAAAGGCAGACTAGTTGCACGCCCATGCGCGCGCACACACACACACACACACACACACACACTCACTCACTCTCTTACAAGATGTTTAGATACTTGACAGTATGAACTAGTCATCCTAGGAAAAAATTGAAACCAGGCTGGACTTTCCTACCCTTATAGTTTAGTGCTATTTTTTTTTTTTTTTTTTTTTTGGAATTTCACATAACAGGGCTCAGTGTTTTGGGCCCTGGATAATTTGGATGCCTCATGCCCAGAGTTCCCTAAAGGGAGGGAGCTCTGAGAAGTGCATTGTCCTCTCGGAGAAGCTTGGGCTCAGTGGGGTTGGGTGCAGCCTGGTGAGACATAAATATCACAGCGACCTTTGGGGCTCCTCATCTCCTGAATTCTCATGAATTCTTCTTATGTTCAAGTTTATACTTTTGAAATGCAATTTAGTAGGAAAAACTATACCCATACAAGTTTAGGTAAAGAAACCAGCAGTGCTGTACTCTCCCAGCTCAGGTTAAGTGAATTCAACCTTGTAATACTTAAACTGCTGCACAGGGCTCTGTCCTTTTAGGACCCTGCCTGCCCCTCAGAGGGGAGCCAAGAGGAAGGATAGATGGCCATGGGGACCCCCATAGTCCATGGATCACTGACCATCAAGAATGTTGCTATAGGTTTCTCTAGGAAGAATGGGGGCCACCAGGCCCTGATAAAAGGAGTCTATACAAGATGTAAGGGTGGTAAATCTGTCCCAGAGAATATCAGCTTTCCAAACTAGATGTGATTGTCAGTTGAAAAAAAAAAGAGTCCTAGAAGGTAGGGAGAGAGTTTCTCTAGACCAATACCAAATATATCTTTCAACAACGGCGGAAGTGTCATATTACTCTGATTTTGGTCCACAAGACACTCAGCTTTCATGGTCTTACACCGTCTCAACATATCTTAACTGCACCATAATGCTTGTCTCTCTCTCCTCAGACTCCAGCTCCATCCCCTTGAGGACAGTCTCCATAGTGGTTTCCATGTTCAATTCAGCTCCAAAGTCAGACGGAATCGCGTTCTACCCCAGCTCCACCCCTTGCCACCAGTTCCTTATCCTCTTTCATCCTCAGTTTCCTCTTTTGTAAAGTGGAGATAATAATTGCCCCTACCTCCTTAGCCTAGCTAGCACCTGGCCTGCAGTTAAGTGTTTGATCAATATCTGTTGCTGTAATATACACTCATCATCATCATCATCATGTCAACTGGTTGAAGAGCCCCCTGGTGGTGGTGATTCTGGAAAGAGTATAGGTTCTCTGCGATCACAAATGCAAAATGAAAAAAACAACTCTTTGAATATAGAGACAGGTAAAACCACCTGAATGCTGAGGGTGTGCCATCTCAGTGGTTGTGCTTAACCGACAGGCTCCATAATGGTGTGAACACTGCACGCCCTGGCTGTCTGTTTTGTGTCAAACTTAATCCTTATTTTCACAAACCCAAGACTGTTTCAAAAATGGTCTTTGTGGACACCATGGGACAGAACAATGCAGTTACCTGACAACCTGGTGGTTCCCTGGTGTTTACTGACATTGCTTTGTTTTTTAGAATCACCTTAAAAGCATTCTAGAGATGGTAGGGAAGGGTGGAACTCTGAAAGAAGGAAACCAACAGGGCGTTGAAGGGCAGAGTAAGAGCTTGAGAAATCCATTATCCATTAACATTATCTTGGAAGTCAAGACTTAGAGATACCCCAGGATAAGTTTTCTTTCTCCACAACAGATGGTTAATTACACTATAGCTAATTTGTGTGGTTATAAGAGTTTATTTGAAACAACGACAACTCATAGCTCCAATAACCGAATGTCACTGGAGGAATTCCCTCTTCTGATCTCTCTGTGCCACATCAGCTTCACTGACAGAGGCTCACGCACTTCCAGTGGGCACTGAGCCTCCCTCCCATCCTTACACAGGATGGTCCTGTCGGGGCGAATCCTGGCAAAGTCTACAAGATTCTTGTGTTCTTCCTGCCAGATGCCTGAGTCATCTGTGCTCTCCTCACTTCCTCTGTTAGCAACTACGGTCAGGCTAGTTTTAGACTCTGCAAACTCATTCATACGGAGAAGTAAGTGATTATCGATAATTAAATCCTTGCAATATGGGTGCTTCATAAGTTGAGGCCATGTCTTCCTTTAAAGGCATGAGTCTATAAAGGCGGATTTTCAGGCCTCAGGTGCACACTGTGGCAGGGAAAATGTGTTGAAGAGTAGGTGATTTAGTGAAAGTTCTTCTTAGAATTGCTCCAAATTATACCACACAAGTGACCTTTTACTCTACCTGTGGTTTAAGGATATAGCAACAATTATAGTCTGTGGAAAGCCTACTACCTAAAGGAAAAAGGTTTAGAAAATGCAGTGGAATCTTATTGTCACACAGTAGACCCTTGACATTCTTAAAGGCTGTGGCCTTGGACCTTAGTGAATTACCAAATTTGAGAATGACATCAAGTCGTGTAATTTCTACCCCACAAGGTAATAAAGTATAATTGAAAAACCTAATGCCTCTTTCAGATCCATAATGGTTCTATAAATACAGCACTTGGGTAATTCATAAAGCCACTTTCTGGCCTAGACCATCATGTGATTAGTTAGACCTCTTCTCTTCCCTGCCATGTCAGCAGCTGCCTTTGTTTCCCACCCAGTTTCCCACAAAGAAGCACAGGCTTTATCACCTCCCATGTGCTCCATGACAAATGGAGAAGAACAAAGCCACCAGCCCAGTGCCCTGTCCTTACACCCGGCTCTGAGTACATGACCGTGCCTTGGCAACGTGACAAATGACTGCATATTGCGTGTCGTAAATGATGGGGTCATTCATGAATAGTTAAAACCATGAATGCGAAGCCCTTGAATGCCAACGGCCTTCCGGGCTGATATCATGGAAATGACTTTAACACTTGAGCTGGAGGCTGAGAGACATCATTGCGGGTCCCTGTCTTCACCGGGTGGAACATCTCCCCCTTTGTGATGTCCCCAGTCACGTGTATCTGGTGGCCTCTGTCTTCGTTTCTTAGGGCTGCTGTCATAAAGTGCCACAAACTGGGTAGAATGGCAGGAATTTGGAGGCTGGAAGCCCAAAATTGGTGTCAGCAGGGCCAGGCTTCCCTGACCCTCGATATTTGTCCTTTTGTGACTGGCTTATTTTACCTTGGATAGTGCCCTAAGGTCCTTCCCTGTTGCAGTGTTAGTGGGAAAGCAAAATTGTGCAGCCACTGTGAAAAACAGTATGATGCTTCCTAAAAATATTAGGGAAGCCACTGTGAAAAACAGTATGATGCTTCCTAAAAATATTAAAAATAGAATTACCCTGTGATGCCGCAATTCCACTTCTGGGTATAGACCCACAAGAACTGAAAGCAGGGTCTCAAGCAGGTGCTTGTCCACCCGTGATCACAGTGGTATTATTCACAACAGGCAAAAAGTGGAGGCAACCCAGGTGTCCAGGAGGCCAGGCACCAGGGAAGGAGCTGTTCCAGATTTCTCCTCTAGTTTCTGGAAGCCTCAGGTTTTCCTTGGCTAGAAGATGGCTGCTTCCTCCCTATCTCTTCACGCCATCTTCCCTCAGTGTGTGTCTCTGTCTCCTTGCCTGGCATACTTTTTCATAAGGACACCAGTCATTTTGGTAATATTAAGAGCTCACCTACTCCAGTATGACCTTATCTTAATGAATTACATCTGCAATGACCCTGTTCCCAAATAAGGTCACATTCTGAGGTACTGGGTGTGAGGATTTTAGTATTTTAGTATATCAATTTTGAGAGGATGCTATTGAACCTGTAACAACTGCATACACTTCCTTGATGCTTCTGCTGAGTGGTGAGGGGGCAGCTTTCAGGAGTCAAAAGAGTGATAAACACCTAGTCTACCTCATTCTTTACCCATCTCACCATACCACACACACTCACACACCTGAATGCTTTTAAAGAAGCTCTGGCACCTCACACCCATTACGATGGCTGTTACCAAACACAACAACAACAACAGAAAGTAAATATTGGCAAAGATGTGGAGAAATTGCACTGTAGGTGGGAAAGCAAAATTGTGCAGCCACTGTGAAAAACTGTATGATGCTTCCTAAAAATATTAAAAATAGAATTACCGTGTGATGCCGCAATTCCACTTCTGGGTAAAGACCCAAAAGAACTGAAAGCAGGGTCTCAAACAGGTGCTTGTCCACCCGTGATCACGGTGGTATTATTCACAACAGGCAAAAAGTGGAGGCAACCCAGGTGTCCAGCAACAGATGAATGGATGAACAAAACATGGTGGAGGTTGAGTCGCGGAAATGTGTGGGACCAGAGGGGCTTTTGACCATATTTTGGAGTCTGGAATATTTGCATATATATAATCGAATATCTTGGAGATGGGACCCAAGTCTAAATTTAAAATTCATTTACATTTCATATATACCTTATCCACACAGCCTGAAGGTAATTTTATACAATTTAATAATTTTGTGCATGAGGCCCAGCACAGTAGCTCACACCTGTAATCCCAGCACTTTGGGAGGCTGAGGTGGGCAGATCCCTTGAGGTCAGGAGTACAAGACCAGCCTGACCAACATGATGAAACCCCATCTCAAATAATAATACAAAAATTAGCCAGATGTAGTGGTGCCTGCCTGTAGTCCCAGCTAACTCGGGAGGCTGAGCCAGGAGAATCGCTTGAATCCGGGAAGTGAAGGTTGCAGTGAGCTGAGATCGTGCCACTGCACTGCAGCCTGGGTGACAGAGTGAGACCTTGTCTCAAAGGAAAAAAAAAATTGTGTATGAAACAAGGTTTGTGTGCATTGACCCATCTGAAGGCAAAGGTGTCAGGTATGGAATTTTCGACTTGTGGTGTTTTGTGGATGCTCAAAAAGTTCAGATTTGAGATTTTGGGATTACAGATGCTCAACCTGTATTTACCTACAATGGGATATTCTTCAGCTTTCAAAGGGAAGAGAATTCCAATACATGATCCAACGTGGATGGACCTTAGGGCACTATCCTAGGTAAAATAAGCCAGGCACAAAAGGACAAATATCATGTGATTCCACTTAAATGCGGTACATAGAATTGGCAAATTCATAGAGACAGAAAGGACAGTGGTGGGTAACAGGGGTGGCTGGGGGGAGAGGGAGTGGGGATGGGGAGTTTTTTTTAATGGGGTATGGAGCTTCAGTTTTGAAAATTAAAAACAGTTCTGGAGATGGATGGTGGCAATGGTGACCTAGCAATGTGAGTGCCACAGAGCTGCACAGTGAAACATGATCAAAGTGGTACATTTATATTATGTGTGTTTTACCACGGTTTTCTAAAAAGAAGCTTAGGAGGTCCTTTTAAGATTCCTCTGCAGCCAGGCGCAGTGACTCACACCTGTAATCCCAGCACTTTGGGAAGTTGAGGTGGGTAGATCACTTGAGGCCTGGAGTTTGAGACCAGCCTGGCCAACACAGTGAAACCCCATCTCTACTAAAAAAATACAAACATTAACCAGGTGTGGTGCTGCCCACCTGTCATCCCAGCTACTCAGGAGGCTCAGGCACGAGAATCGCTTGAACCCAGGAGGCAGAAATTGCAGTGAGCTGAGATTGTGCCACTGCACTCCAGCCTGGGCAGCATAGTGAGACTCCATCTCAAAAACAAACAAACAAACAAACAAACAAACAAACAAACAAACAAACCATCCATCTGCTTGTGCCTGGCCCTGGGATTTCATGCAGGTCATTTTCCTCTTCCAGCATCAGTTTTCTCGTTTCCATGTGGGAACTGTGTGTCCCCCAGTGCCTCCCGGGATGGACCTGGGACCTGCCAGGGAGCTCACCTCAGAAGAAGAGCCTTGCCCAATGTGTCCAGAGGGCCATGGGCTCAGGGGGCCTCTAGTACTAATACTGGTGAAAACTGCTAGAGAATACGTGGGAGCCCAAAGCTGGGTGCTGAGGAGTTAAATGTGGTCGACTGGAACCGTCCTGAAAGGACAGCATTCATAGCCTAAGTCCTTTGGGGAGACTGGAGACAAGTGTTTCACCCTGTTTCCCTCTTCATATAAGGCTGTGTCCTTGGAGAGAAGGAATGTGATCACCCCAGGTCTGGCCAAGTCTCCATGGACCACAGGGAATTGGGAACCAGGACACCTTGGCTGTGCTGACAGCCCATCCATTCTCTGGCTGGAATGAATGAGCAATGAAGTCAAAGCTGTCTAGGTTTCAAGATAAGTCTGTCCCTATTCTCTTTTGTTTCTGACGCTGAGAGGACATAAGTCCCTTTTCAGGGGTTCCCTTCTGGAGCTGCTTTTCAGAGCCACAGAGCTTGGCTAGGTCCCACTCCAAGGATGCCGGGTGTTGTCTGCAGCTGAGCGATGTGGGTGAGAGAGAACGCAGAGCTGAAATCTAGGAAGTGCACTTTGTGGTTGGCACTCTTCCTCAACCTCAAGACTCTGCCTGCCAAGATAGATTTCACGTTTGCCTTCTTCAGCGTCTTTGTTTCTGTTCTCACTCTTCTCCTTTCATAACATTGCGACCAATAAAGTAGAAACCAGAGCAGACTCTGAGCCTGAGACCAGCACCTTCTTCAGAGGGAGTCCCGCCAACAGAAGGATTTTCTTGTTCTTTTGGAAGAAAAGTGTCCCCTCTAGTAAGGGTATGAGCCAAGAAGGAGCCAAGCATGAACTTGGGGTCAGTTAAACAATACTGCCCAAAGCCGTCAGCGAAAGCTGCCATTTTCCCTGTACAAAGCCAACATTGCTGTCCATGGGCTGTCTGCACTCACGGAGTATTTGTCTTGCAAAGAGGCTTGTGGCTTTGATTCATCTACACTCAACTCCATCCTCCTGGTGGCTGGAGGCCTGAGAGTCGTGGCAGGTACCAATCTAAAGTGCTCATGGGGTATCAAGCATGGAGTCTCAGAGGGTAACTTCAATGATCCAACTTAAAGCAAGAAGGACCGTACCACTGATGGGGCACCTACTGTGTGCTAGGGTTGTGGGAGGGGTGACACAGGACAATCTCATTTATTTCTCACAATAAGCCTTCCAAGTAGAACGGGTGGCCATCATTCTTACAGAGGAATCAACAGAAGTTCAGAGAGGCTAACCAAGGTACTGGAATCACCTGGGGGAGCTTTCAAATGTTCATGGACTATGCAACTTCAGAGTCAAAGTGAAAAAAATGAGGCCACTATTTTGGGAATTACTCCAAGAGAATTAAGCACTAGGAGAGGAGGGAGCACCTAAAATCCAGGGACACCATTCCTGGCATTTACAATCTTGGCCAAGGAGACCTTCTGGAAATCTTCAGCGATGGGCACATCTCTGCCCCTGGCAGAGGAGCTGCAAAGAGGCAAGCAAAGTAGTTGAAGGCAGCAGCAACTTTTCGAACAAGTGTGTCATTTACAGTGGGGTGATTACAGAGCCCGGAGGAAATTCCTGGGTGCTTTTTGTGAGGGTGATGGAGGCCTGTGCGGTGCACAGAGGGCGTCTCTCCCTGAGAGGAAGAGAAAATAGCAGAAATAAGTGCCCAAGTCTTCTCCCCACTCCCTCTACACATCCTTAAGCATCCAGCTAAAAAAAAGAGACTAATATTACTTAGACAAAGAAAAGCAACCCAGGCTTCCATTCCTATGTTTCTTCTTTCCCGACAGCTTGTGGAGTGCCTGCTGTTAAGGGCAGAAAAATATCACCCCATGCTCTAAAACATGAAAAAAATTACCACCCAGTGACTGCTCTGGTCCTTGGCAGGTGAGCTCCAATGTTGGCAGACCAGGGTTTTTGGGAGTGCCAACTCTTTTGTGACAAAAATCACCAACAGAGGCACCAGTGATGGCTGAAGGAATTCACAGAGGCTCCCTGAGATGAGGTGGGGTGGGGCCCTGTCTTGTCCTCAGGATCCAGGCGCATGGGTGCGGGAGCCACAGATAGCAGAATGGACAGGTCCAAGTCAAAGCAGAAGCTTGGGCAAGCAGAGGGCAGGAGTGAATGTGGACATTAAACCCTGCATAAGGCCAGGGGCCATGGCTCGTGCCTGGAATCCCAGCACTTTGGGAAGCTGAGACAGGAGGATTGCTTGAGCCCAGGAGTTTGAGACCAGCCTTGGTAACATAATGAGATCCCATCTGTACAAAATAAATTTTAAAAAATTAGCTGGGCATGGTGGTGCACACCTATAGCCCTAGCTACTCAGAAGACTGAGGTGAGGAGAATCACCTGAGGCCAGGAGTTTGAGACCAGCCTGGGCAACATAGAGAGACCCTATCTCTAAAACTTTTTAAAAAAATTGGCTGGCTGAGGTGGCACATGCTTGTGGTCCCAGCTACTTAAGGGGCTGAGGTGGGCCCGGTGTGGTGGCTCACGCCTGTAATCCCAGCACTTCGGGAGGCCGAGGTGGGTGGATTATGAGGTCAAGAGATTGAAACCATCCTGGCCAACATGGTGAAGCCATGTCTCTACTAAAAATACAAAAATTAGCTTGGCATAGTGGCGGATACCTGTAATCCTAGCTACTTGAGAGGCTGAAGCAGGAGAATTGCTTGAACCCAGGAGGCGGAGCTTGCAGTGAGCCAAGATCATGCCACTGCATTTCAGCCTGGTGACAGAGTGAGACTCCAGCTCAAAAAAAACCCAAAATATATATATGTATACATATATATATGTATATATGTGTGTGTGTGTGTGTGTGTGTGTATATATATATATAGCTTTGGCCTGGGAGATCAAGGCTGCAGGGAGCTATGATTGCACCACTATACTTCAGGTTGGGCAACAGAGTAAGATGCTGTCTCAAACAAACAAACAAACACAAAAACCAACAAAAACACAACCCTGCGTAAGCTTAGAATCACAAATGTGGACAGCGGCAGCCAACAGCAGTGGTTGGCAAACTCTGGCTCTGTGAGCCAAATCTGAATGAAGGCCTGTATTTGTGCCACCCTTGACAAAGCATGGTTTCTACGTTTTTAGATACAGTAGTTGGAAAAAAAAAACACAATATTTTGTGACAGGTAAAAGTGATACGAAATTTAAATTTTAGTGTCCATAATAAAGTTTTATTGACACACAGCTCATTTGTCTCTATGGGCTATGGCTGCTTTTGCTCTTCAATAGCAGGGTTGGGGTGACAGAGCCTATATGACCCAGAAAACCTAAAGGATGTACTATCTGGCCCTTCCCAAAAGAGTTTGTCGATCCCCGGCTAAAAGGGATTTAAATCCAAGCTCTGACACTTACAGGCTGGGTGACTTTGGGTCAGTTCTCTAACCTTTGTGAGTTTCAGGTTTCTCATCTATAAAATGAAGGGATAGTCATGCTTTTGCCATGTGGTTGGTGGAAGGATTACCTGAGACAGCAGATGAAAAGAAGGCACTAAGCAGAGACCTGGGGCAGAGCAAGCACTTGGTAAAAGTTTACTTCTGTGATTCTGTTTGTCAGGCTTCTTAAGGAAAGAGTTTGACCCGTATAACAGAGACTGCAGGTTTGCTAACCTTATGGCTTTTCACAATAGGCTATTTTAGAGGCCTGGAAAAGCTAAATATTTGCTCACTCAGTCTCTCTTGCATCCAGGGATAATCATATGATGCAATCTGGCCAATGAGATACACATGGAAGTCTGCTCTGAGTATCCTGGAAAAGCTTTTGCTTTCTTGATTAAAAAAAAGGCATGTCATGGCTGAGCTCCACCAATTTTTCTTCCTGCCTGGGCTATAGGTGTGATGTCTGGAGCTGGGGGAGCCATTTTGAGCCCATGAGAGCAACAGTCAATAGAATTATGAAGACTACTGACTCTGAAATCATTAAACTGCCAAGTCAATGTCATCAGCCACCTACTTTCAGACCTTTTGCTATTTAGAAAAATAAAACTCAATGTGTTTAAACTATTGTTAAGTCAGCCTTTCTAACTGAACGCATTTCTGACGGATACATCATTTTGGAAGTTGAGTGGGATTCAGAGGAGCTGTGGGTCATGGGGGAGGGCTTCTGCTTAAGGGAATCAGAAGTGACTGTTAGAAACAGGGATGTAAAGATGTACCTTTTGAGAAACTGAGTCACAGACACAGGCACAGAGATAAGAGATAGGAGCTCAGAGTTCTGATCAAGCTCAGCTTTGGCGAAGAGAAATTTCGTTGTCATGGCATAGCAGGGACAGGTGAAGAAGAGGTTTACTGCCTTTCCCCAGGGGAGCTGTTAGCGAAGAACAGGGCCTATCAGCATTCCGGAGGCTGCCTTAGAGGGATAGGGAGGTAAGGAAAATATATTCTCTTAATTAAAATGTACGTATGTCTAGAAAACATACTCGTTATATTCCTCCTTGGCGTAACTTAGCAGTCTGAGTGAAGTCTACACATCGGATCTAAGCAGTTCTAAATAAGGTAGCCGCAGTGGCACTTGGAGAAGGAGCATCACTTGTCCAGGGAGAGGTGATTCTCCTTTGATTTGGCCTTGACCCACTTAGATTTCCAAGAGCATAAAATGGCATGGTCTGTGGGAGGGGAGTGTAAGAGTAACAGCCTCAACAGGGTGGGAAATAAGTTGTTACTTCTCCCTGGGCCAATCTGGAAAGGCTTTGTCAAGGAGGGGAGGTTTGGGTTTAAATTTATATATATACTTATATATATAATTATATATTTTATATATACATTTACATATAAATAAATATATATATATACTATATTTTTAGCGGATGCATGTAAGTGCAGTGGCTCATGTCTGTAGTCCCATCTACTCAGGAAGCTGAGGCGGGAGGATGGCTTGAGCCCAGGAGTTCGAGGCTGCAGTGAGCTATGATCATGCCACTGCACTCCAGCCTGTGTGCCAGAGAAAGACACTCTCCATTAAAAAAAAAAAGATCAGAGGTTTTAATATATTTTCTCTTTGGAGAGATAACGCAAGTTTAGTATAGGATATATTTTAATACAGAGAAGTATAAAAAAGAAAGAAAAACCACCCTGAAATCCCCCATCCCACACCCCAGGCAACCACAGATCTCCCTCTGGGCAAATGAACATGTGTAATGAGAAGTTTTACACAAATGAAATCCTATCACGCTGAATATGCTTTCTTTATATTTTCTCCTCTCGCTCTCTTGCACCCTATTTTTTATTTGTAGAACTTTTTTGTATTGGTGACAATAGCTAGGAATCACTGTTTATATGATCCACGTCACGTTCCTTTGCATGGCTCCGTTGGGGAGGGAATTGGGGGAACTACTGGAATGGTGGAAAGGGGTTCTCTGGCGGAGTTGAAGCATGGGATGATGTAGCAAAAGTTCCTGATGGATTTTCTAGTAAAGATGTAGGTTAAATTGGAGACAAGAGGGAGGTTAAGAAAATGGCACAAGTAGGTGATCATGGGAAGAGCTGCATAGCCTCCTCCTCCTTCTGACCGTCTAGAGCTCTCTCGGGGATCCGCTGGCTGGCTGGATGCCCTCCTGCACCTGAGCACAGTCCCTGGCCCCTGCTGTGTTGGGCAGATGCCCCGCTGGTTGTCTGGCCTGCCCAAGGTGGACAGAAGTGAGCCACAGCACTCCACTCACCCCAGAGCACCGGAAGGCTGCATTGCCAACCAGGAAATGAAGTGGATAAATGATCCTGGCCTGAGAACCTGCCAGGTTAATTGGTCCAGGCACAGCCTCCCCAGTAAACAGGCCCTTCAGAAAACCATGGGGCAGCTGAGAAGCTCATTTTAGGGATGTAGAGCCAGAGCAAAACATATTAGAAAATAATTTCCTAGATTCTGTGCTGACGGGAGGTTACTATTTTGACACGTCAATATTCCTTCTGGCCGGTCATTGAATTTATTTTAATAGTGTTTTTTCTTATTTGTCTTTCTTATTATTTGTACTTCTTCCTGTGAGTGTCATCAATGTGGCAGAATAGAACACTCTGTAGGAGCTTGGCTCTGGTGTCCACCTGGCTTTCCATCCTGGTGCCATTATCTACCTGCTGTGTGAGTGTGGGGAAGTTATTGGACTCTTCTGACCGTCAGTGTCTTCTTCTGTAAAATGAGGATATTAACAGTGCCCGCATCACACCGGTGCTTTGGCCATGCCTGTATTTCCATGACCTTACTTAAGTGCACACTTAAAGGAAGTGTCCAGCTGCCTGGATTCCAAACACCCTCTCCCATCAGCCTCGCTTTTCAGCCTCGGGCAATGTGCAGATGATGATGGCTTGGCCTTCCTCTTTCTAACTGTGCTTGTTATTGGTACTTCTGGCTCGGAGAGCTCCTCAAAAATCGCTTTGGCTTAAATGCTTCCTACACACACCATAAGGGACAGAAGTGAATACAACCTTGTGGTTCAGGTCACCTCAGGACTTCAGCCTCAGCTTTGCTTGAATATGTTAATGAGGACCAGAAATAAAATTATAACTAGAAGTAGGAAGCAGGGAGCGAGAGTGAGAGCCGATGAAGTAGTGCACCACAAGCAGATGTGAGTGGGAGAAGAGATGGAGACCTCTCCCAAACAGCAGGGATGGTGGGAGGGAGAAGGTGCTGTCCTCCATCTGCCTCTACAGAGGCATGTGTCCCCGTGGCATGCCACGCATCAGTCCAGGCGGATGGCAAAGTGAGCTCCCAGTGTGCTGGGTCAGTGAGCCATCCTCCTTCTTTGGAAGTAAAATGCTGCGGGGAAGAGACCAGAGAGCCACAGGCTGGGCTCTGGGATCTCTGGACTGGCCGAGACCTTCGGCTCTGCATCTATCTTTCCTTTCTTTTCTTTTCTTTTCCTTTCTTTTCTTTTTTTTTCTTTCTTTCTTTCCTTCTTTCTTTCTCTTTCTTCTTTCTTTCTTGTCTGCATCTCTCTCTCTTTCTTTCTACAGAGTTTCTCTGCATCTCTTTCTCTCTTTCCTTTCTCTCCTCTCTTTCTCTTTCTTCCTTTCCTTCCTTCTTTCTCTCCCCTCTTTCTCTATTTCTCTTCTCTCTCCCCTTCCTTCCTTCTTTCTCTCTTTCTTTCTTTTCCTTCCTTCTTTCTTTCTCTCCTCTCTCTCTCTTCTCTCTCTCCTTCCTTCCTTCTTTCCTCTTTCTCTCTCTCTTTCTTTCTTGTCTGCATCTCTCTTTCTTTCTAGAGTCTCTCTGCATCTCTTTCTTTCTCTCCTCTTCTTTCTTTCCTTCCTTTCTTCTCTCCTCTCTTTCTTTCTTTCCTTCCTTCTCTTCTCTTCCTTTTCTTTTCTTTTCTCTTCTCTTCTCTTTTCTTTTCTTTTCTTTCTTTCTTTCTTTCTTTCTTTCTTTCTTTCTTTCTTTCTTTCTTTCTTTCTTTCTTTCTTTCTTTTTCCTTCCTTCCTTCCTTCCTTCCTTCCTTCCTTCCTTCCTTCTTTCTTGTCTTGCTCTGTCACCCAGGCTATAGTGCAGTGGCTCAATGCAACTCCCGCCTCCTGGGTTGAAGTGATTCTCCTGTCTCAGCCTCCTGAGTAGCTGCAACTACAGGTACATGACACCACCCCCAGCTAATTTTTGTATTTTAGTAGAGATGGGGTTTTGCCATATTGGTCAGGCTGGTCTCGAACTCCTGACCTCAGCTAATCCACCCGCCTTGGCCTCCCAAAGTGCTGGGGTTACAGGTGTGAGCCACCATGCCTGGCCCCTCTGCATCCCTTTCCCTTCTCCTTGCACATTCTGGTGGCCTGAGAAAGCCAAAGAGACAGAACAGAACAGAGACATGGAGACAGAACAGGCAGAGCAGCTAAGCTAGCTGACTGGCTGGTTGCCTGCCACCCAGCACCCCAATTTTTACCCAACTGTGGCTTCCTGCCACCCAGGCTGTTCCTCATGCCCCTAACTGCCTTCCTTCGCAGCCCTGCTTTCCTACCTACCTACCTCTGGGGAAAAAGAGGAAAGCTTCTCTTGAAAAAAAAAAAAAAAAAGAGTCCCAGTGGAATGGCTGTAAAGGATAGATTAAGATGAATACATTTCCTGTAAACTTCGAATAGGAAGTGCTCTCCCAGATTCAGAAAAGGCCCCCTGCCCCTCCACTCCCTGGTGGAGCTCCTGGCCATGCCTTGCTGGGGATTTGTGGGTGGGTAGCACAGGGATGCTGCTCCTTTCCCCTCGCTCCTTCCCCCACTTCTTCCTCCCGCCCATAGCCAGACCTCAGGCTAAGTCCTCTGCTGGGCTCGAGAGCCTGGCAGGGCGGTTCTAACTGCAGCTGAGCTAGCTCATGGGGGAGAATTCTGGCAAAAGAGAGCAGAATAGATGCTACTGTTGAGAATGAGATCCCTCCTAGCTTGGAGTTCTATGATTCCATGAACAATGAGGCATGAAAAAACACATTCAGCTAATTTCCACCCTAAGAGCACCATTCCCATTATGGGTAACTGTAAACATGTAGCACATTTCAGAAAAGGGGGCCCGAGGTCGGGGAGGGGAGCTGAAAGGACTGAGCCACTTTTTTTGTTTTTCCAGATTACGGGAACCTCAGCACTCTGGCTCGAGTAAGAACAGCCTGAACCAGCCACTGCTGGCAGTATTTCCTTTTGTCTTACAAAATAAACCGAATTCACTTTTGAACAGAAAATAAGCATTAAACACAACACTTAATAACCTAAATTTTCATCCATGATTTGTCGATAAATGTACTTTTTATGTAGTTCTAATCACCGTGTACATAGTATTTTATGTTGCTTTTCCACTTAACATGATTTAGAATGTGCGTTTTCCACGTATTGACATAGACTGAATCTTGCCATTAGGTAGCTGTATGAGAACCCATTACATTCAGACCCTTTAATTTGTTTCTCCAAGCTATTCCCCTATCGCTGGACATTTGGGTTGTCTCCAGTTTTCACCATTATAAATAGAACTGGCAGCGACATCTTAAGATGGAACAATAATGATGAAGAGCTGAAATGTTGCTGACTGTATTTGCATTGGCAACCAAATTTAGAGAGAGCCTCAATATTGCGCCTCCCAAATGCGGGAGTAATTAAACAGCTGCCTTGAAGGATGGCTGGATGATTTATAGGCAACGAGATGCGTTCAGTGGGTTTGTCAGTATCCTGCGGCATTAAGGATACGCTTGTTAATTATCTGTGGTTAATATGATAATTTAGGAAAAACAACACCTATTAAAGTTCTTCATTAGGCAAAAAGACTTCTCACTTTTGAACAAAGCCTCCAAAATTAATGAGATTCACCTGTGATCTGTCACTGGGCAGAGAGAGCAAAGAGTCCTATTTTTCTTTAACTTCCCCACAATGTCCTGGGTCAGAAAGAGGCTCCCTCTTGGAAAATTTTGCCAGGCCCTGTCCCTGCCTCTGTGGCTGCCTCTTTATGGAGCCACCAAATTAACCGTTGTGGGACCATTTCCTTTTGTCCAGGTATCTTGACAAATTTTGCTCCGTCAGTGGAATTGAGAAACCTTTACCTACTCGTCTCTGGGACTGAAATGGAGCAAGTAGTGGTATTCTTGTTTTGTAAGTGAGGAAACTGAGGCCCAGGTATGGTGAGTGGCTTGTCTGGGGTCCCAGAGCCAGGCAGAGGACAGACACGGTGACTCAGGTCTCTTGCTTCCCCACCTGAGTTCCTAGCTTCCCTTCCTTCCCTACAATGTGCCCTCCCTCAGGAGGATCTGCCAGACCAGGACCGAGAGCGATACGGAGATTCTTGGAGTGAGCAGAGAAAAAGGTCATCGTATAATGTGATGCCGGAGACAATAGCAGGAAGATCTGAGGAGAAATAACCTCCTCTTTATACTTCAATAAGTATTGAATGTAACTCATGGTTGTATTCAATCACCTCTCCCGGGTGTCACCCAAGTCATCCTCCACTGCCCCTTCATATTTCATTTTGGCCTGGACAGTGCAAACTCCATTGAAGCCATCAAGAATAATTTTTATATATGGGGTCTTTGCTGAGCCAGCATCTTGCTGCATAGATTCCCAATTATCCTGTTTGGTGGGGGCAGGAGTCACAGGGTAAATGTGCAGAGAGCTCCCCTAGGCTGGAGGCTCTCTGAGAATTAGCCAGGTCCAGTTCCTCCATCCCCTGGCTCTCTCCTTTCAGGCAATACCAGCTCCTATTCCTGGGAAACACCAAGACCTCTCCACGTGGTATCCCTCTGGAAGAGTTAGGAGGTGGGAAAGGACAGAACACAAATTGCTGTGTCCTGGAGTTTTTGTTCACTCTTCCATTTACTTTTCATAATGAACCTAAGAGGTCTGTATCAGAAGCCTTGTCATATGGGTGGTGAAGGGAAGGCTGGAAAGGGTTAAATCCCTATTCGAGATCACACAGGGATTAAGTTGCAGAGGGGAGGATTTAAACTCAGATGCTCTTTTCATTTGCCACTGTTCCCTTCACCTCCACTCCTTGGTGACTCTGACATGGACTTGGCCCTTAGAGGGTGAGGAGGGGTGGGGATAGCATGGTGTCACAGAGAAAGCTACAGGGCAGAGAAACTTAGGGTCCCTGGAGGGGCAGCAGTCCCCCACTAGCACCCAGGGATGATGCCTGTGGGGTGACACATTGATGCTGGCTGTGGCCTCCGAGGACAATCAGGTTACTCCCTTTAACATATTCACCTCCATCCGTGTCTGAGTGCTGAACTGACTCCAGGTGAAGTTGGAGTGATGGCTCAGTCCTGGTTTTAAATTCCCACTGCTGCGTAGCTAAATGTGCGCCCCCAGATAAGCCCCTGACTTCTTTCAGAGCCTCAGTTTCCTTTGTGAATCTGACATGAATAACATTTGCATGGACTGTGTCCTTGGGTAGCTTGGAAGATCAACTCAAATGAGTAGGAAAGTGACTTGGAACCTGAAGCATCATTTTATTACAATGAAATAATGCCAGAGCTGAGACCAGTGATTACATTTTATTTCACAGCTGCCCCTTCCTTCCTGACGAGTGTGTCTACCGATATTTCCTTAAATAACCCTCTTGCCAGGGGTTTCCAAAGAGTGGTCCAGGGACCAACCGCATCAGACACAACAGAGGGTGCAGTGACAAATACAGATTGCCAGGCCCTACCCCAGACCAGAGCCTGGGGCAGTCAGGAGCCCAGGAATCTGCATTTTAATTAGCTCCCTGGATGATTCTTCTGTCTGGGCATTTGCCGTTCAACTTTCAATTCACTCACAGACCCCCCCAGTTTCTCTTCTCTGAGACTTGGGAAAGAAGGGTTAAAGGGAACGAGTGGGTGTTTGCGTTCCTCTGTCTGGTTTTTGTAGGTGGCCAGCAGACTGTGAAAACCTTTGGCTAGGCTTGGCTCCCGCTTTGTGGAGATGACAATCCCTTAACCCCATGTATTTCTTTTTAGCTTGACAAATCAAACCAGTGTTTAGCTTGATCAAGCAAACCCATGCCAGCCCCTTGGCTCTCTCCTTTCAAAAGTGGGCTCAGCCTCTTTCCAGGAGATGGGGTGCTGACTTGGGAAATGCTGATTTGGGCCCGGCGGTGTCTCGGGCTTGCCGTGTGATGTTGCCGAGCCCTTTGAATCTTTGTGTTTCAGGGCCTCACTCACAGTCAGGAGAGGTGCCTGGATCTGTCCAGTGATGCTTGCCTGGAGCACACAGCGCCCCTTGGTTTTGTGTGTTGGGCTTCCTGGGCTGTCAACACTAGTTTCCACCCAGTCTTCATCTTTCTCCTAAAGGTGACGCCTTGTATAGTTGTGTGACTTGCGGGGTCCTTTCGTGGGTCAGAGGGGCCCCCACCCAGAATGCAGGTGTGGGTGCAATTTTTCACTTCCTGAACAGTGTCTGCCTAAAGTGCACACTTTGACTTCCAGTTTGGTGCATCCTACCTGCTTGGAGTCGAATTCAGCATAAAGGCTTGTTCTCAGACCCAGGCAGGGAGAGGATCAGGGAGGATGGGGAGGGTGAGGGGCAGAGGTTAGTGTTACTAAATGATCACCAGGACCTCTTTCTAAAGCAATTTGGACTCTCAGGCCTGGGCTTGCTGTGCACACCTCTGTGTGGGATTAGAATAGTCAAGAAAGTGGCAGAGTTTGCATCAGGTTCCTTTTTCCTTTTTAGACAGAGTCTTGCTGTCTCGCCTAGGTTGAATGCAGTGGTGCCATCATAGCTCATGCAACTTCGACCTCCCAGGCTCGAGTAATCCTCTTGCCTTGGCCTCCTCAGTAGCTGGGACTACCAGCACGTGCCACCACACCCAGCTAATTACAATTTTTTTTTTTTTTTTTTTTTTTTGTAGAGACAAAGTCTTGCTATGTTTCCCAGGCTAATTTTTTTTTCTTTTCTTTTTTTTTCTTTATGAGATGGAGTCTTACTCTTTCACCTGGGGCGGAATGCAATGGCACAATCTCCATTCGCTGCAGCTGCCGCCTGCCAGGTTCAAGTGATTCTCCTACCCCAGCCTCTCTAGTAGCTGGGATTACAGGGCCCTGCCACCATGCCTGGCTAATTTTTGTATTTTTAGTAGAGACAGGGTTTTGCCATGTTGACTAGGCTGGTCTTGAACTCCTGACCTCAGGTGATCTACCTGCCTTGGCCTCCCAAAGTGCTGGAATTATAGGCATGAGCCACCATGCCTGGCCTCCCAGGCTAGTTTTGAACTCCTGGGCTCAAGCCATCCTCCTGCCTTGGCCTCCCAACGTGCTGGAATTACAGGTGTGAGCCACCTCACCTGGCCTACACCAGGTCCTTGATCTGGCACTCCACCTAGCATTCAAGGAGGCAAGAACCAGGTCAGAGAAGAAAACAAATGCAGCTGCAAGAGGTTCAGCAGGGAATGAAGAAAGGCAGACATTGTCTCATCCTGGCTGGTGAAGAAGAGATTCCACTGTCTATCCATGTGAGTTAACCCCTAAGTTTCCAGGAGCACTGCTCCTTCCCAAAAGTCTCCCCTGAAGACCCTCTGCTGTGACCTGGCCACATACAGAAAGCCATCCCCACTGCTACCTCACTCACCACCAACTTCACCTCCTCTCTACCTGCAAGTGACAGGCAGTGAATGACAGATTTCAAGGCTGCCCTGGAAGGTGCAGCCAAAGGAGGGTTGATTTCATACTTCGCTTATTTCATCTTTCTCCATGGTCTGTACCCCATTCATCTTTCATTCACGATTCTCCTTTTTCACCCTTGACTGATCTGGTCCTTGCCTAATTCTAGAATCTATTTTTCCCTTCCTCTGCCCCCTGATCTGCCACTGAATTGCATCCATATTACTGTCTATTTCTATATTTCTTTTGCAATTCAGTCTTTTCTTCACCTGTCATATCCTTTAAGGCACAGCGTGTGGGCTTGTGAATGGTGGTGAGGGCTGGGCCACGCCTTCTGTCTCTCAGACACACTGAGACAAAGGTCCACCTCTAAGAAGCTGTGTGACTTTGACCCACACACTTTACTTCTTTAGTGTTCTTTTTTTTCATCTGTAAAATTGGATGATCTGAGCTGATCATCTCAAAGCTCCCCTTTATCTTCAATATTAGTCACTTCTGTGGTTCAGGGCACTTCGTTGACGGCAAATATTCACTCTACCTATGCACAAAAATCTCTGCGTCTAATTTTATATTTCATGATGACTCGACCAGGCATCCAACCACCACCAGATCAATGTGGGCTTGGGGGATGTAACATATTGGCCCAAACCTAACATAAATCTAAGATAGCAGTGGCCAAAGACCCAAATGCTAAGTGTTTATTGATTATTTTGTTTATTATCCAAGTGCATGCTCCCGTCCTCCTTTAGGGCATCCATGAATCTTAGCAGTAAATCTTGTTTATTACAGAGCAGGGACTAGAACCTGGGCCTCAGGTCTGAATGAATGCTGGGGAGGTCCAGCTTGGCTCTGCGATGTTGGCAGGATGGACTCGTTCTGGGTCTCTTGCTTGCCAATTGGATGCGTTTGAGCGCATTAGCCAAAGGGTCCCCTCTGAGTGGAGGCAGACCCACCCATTGTTTATAACTTGACAAGTTTATGGCCCTGCCAGAGCCGTCTGCCCAAACTGAGGGCCATCTGCTGAGACAGTTACTTCCCAGAGGCCCAGTAGACCTGGGCTTGCCTTACCGGGGATATCACTCAATGGCCTTTCGTATCAGGACAAGTCTCCCCTCCATGAGGACTTGCAGTATGAATCTGTACTGGCTTTGGTCCTTTTCTGGGTCTCATCACTTACACTCCTTTTTGGAAATTGGCGGGATATAAAAAAATACATTTATAAACATATCCTGAATTTCACCAACACTCGTATATGCAGCCTGTACCCAACTATCATATTAGGCCGGTACGAGAGCAGTTGAGGTTTTTTGCCACTACTTTTATGGCAAAAACCACAATTACTTTTGCACTAATCTGATACTGATTTACACACGACTTAAAGTTCTTCAGATTGTTGGTTTCTCCCTTAAGTCTTGACTTAGAGACTCTCCTACTAGTTGTTAATGCCCCAAAGGACAGTTGTTTCCAATTTAAAAACCAAATTCTCTTGGTTGGGTGTGGTGGCTCACTGTCTGTAATCCCAGCACTTTGGGAGGCTGAGGCGGGTGGATCATGAGGTCAGGAGATCGAGACCATCCTGGCTAACATAGTGAAACACTGTCTCTACTAAAAATACAAAAAATTAGCCAGGCGTGGTGGCACGTACCTGTAGTCCCAGCTACTTGGAGGGCTAAGGCAGGAGAATCGTTTGAACCCAGGAAGCAGAGGTTGCAGTGAGCCAAGATCGCACCACTGCACTCCAGCCTGGGCGACAGAGTAAGACTCTGTCTCAAAAAAAAAAAAAAAAAAAAAAAGGGAAAAAAAAAAAACAAAAAAAACACCAAAAAACCAAATCCTCAAATTAGCACAGAGCTGAATTTGTGAATGTGCTTAACAAATGCTGCTAAATTTAGTTGAATACAAGATGATCACCCTGGGAGGAGAGGAGGAAGAGAGGCTGAAATCTGGCCCCAGGTGAAACGTCCAAGACCTCACCATTGCTTAGGAGGAGCGGATGTCTTCCTTCTTCTCATTGGTCCCTTCCTCTGCCCCTTCTTTTCCCACCCTGGCTCTAACAGAGGTTCTGAATGTCTTCTGGGAAAACAGTTCTTGATCTTACTGCTAATGAAAATGGATAATGTGTGAAAAATTGACCTTTCAGATGACTGGCTAACTGCTTTCAGTGTTAAAGAGATTTTCCAGATGGGAAAGAAAGGGAGATGAACAGCTAAGAGGTTGTTTCCTGGAAGTGGCCTTGACAGCATTTGAAGGCCACTGGGACTTTCATTCCTTCTTTGCCCTCTATCTCCACAAACCACTGTGAGTGCCTTTGGTGGGGAGAATGGGACAAGAGGAAAGGGGGTTGATTGAGGGGAGTTCCCATGGGAGTTGTGACCACACCCTTTCTTCTCACCTCTACTCTGAGGACTTGACGCTCCCTGGTCCCAGGTAAATGCCTTTTCCTGAAGTAGCTGATGTAGCAATTCTCTTTAGCATTCCTGAGAGATAGCGGTATGCCAGCTGTTACACTTGTTGGTTGCTTGAAATAGGCCAGAGTGGGAATATTTATACTATGGAAATTATCAAATGCTACAAATCAGATCTTTTTTTATTCTGAGAGTGTGTTTAGGTTTACCAGCACATCACTACCTGGAGAAAGAAAAATCATCTCATGTCCAGACATCACACCCAAGCCAATGAGTTTAGAATCTTTGTGTGTAGGGCCAAGGCATGCGTGGTTTTAAACTCTTCCCAGGTGATTCCAACGCACAACCAAAGTTGGATTCACTATTCCAATCGAATCCTTGCATTTTACATGGGAGGAATTGAGATCAAAGGGGTAAAGTGACTCCTCCCAATTCCAAGAGCTCCCAGGGAGCTAGCAACAATAAGCAGATCTTCCTCTAAGGAACTCCAGATGCCAGAGACTCACCTCTGTGCCATTTTGTCCGTTTTTTTTTTTTTTTTTTTTGCTGACCTCTCTTCTTCCACATTTTCTTTTTTCTGTCTCTTCCTGCCAGGTCCCGAACAGAGCTCTCTAGGAACTGCCACCTAAGATGTGCTCCTTCTCAAAAAAAAAAAAAAAAAAAAAAAAAAATGTGTCCCTTGCCCTCAAAGTTAGGTTTTTCTGCAGGGAGAAGGTTACCAGAGGAAATAGTGGTAGAGACAGTTTGTGCTTGCGTCCCCACGTGAGTGGTGCAGGATTTTCCATCTGAGTAGAGGGGCCCAGAACTGAACAGAGCTGTCACGAGAGAAAAAGTTGATGTTTGCTGCAGAAGATCAACAAATCACTTACATTCTACAAAGTCAGAAAAACCAGTAGCCTGGTACTTCTTAGGGTTAGATCTGGGGACTCCCCTCAAAAACTTGCTGGTCCTTCTGCCTGAGGACAGCTCCCTTACCTTGTGGGCCATCAAGTGGCTGCAGAAGGCAGTGGGGGGCTCTCCCCCGAGGAGGGAATGAGTAATAAAAAGAGTTTACAGAGTGCTTTCACAGGCATGATCTCATTTGGGTTGATGACCCTGGGGCTCTTGAATGGAGAAGGAAGTGGGGGGCTTGGGAATTCAAATTGCATCTCCATTGTCTTGGGAAACCCTTTCCGGCAAATAGGAGTCAGCAAATCCCCACCTTGCCTGTCCCTCCTTCTCAGGCCAGGAGCATTTAGAACTAATTGAATCACTAGATTAGCTAATGCAGCCTCCATTAAGACCACGAGATCCCAGGGGAGAGGCCATTGAAGAGAAGCAGAAAGATCCACACTCAGCCCCAGCGCCGTCCCAGCCCCCAACACCACCGCCTTAGTCTCAGTATTCATTAAACCCCATGGACTGCCTGGGGCACTTCTTCAGACTCTCCTGTGGCTCTAGCATTTGAGGACAGGACTGATTTATGCCCTCTGTTTATGCCAGTTCTTGATCCTAAGGAGCAACAAGTATATAACAGATGGTGTGTATTCCTTCTCTGGATTTTCTTTTAAGGTAAGCTTTTCCTATTGGAGTTCTTGTCCTGTGTCCAAGAAGAATCATAAAGGAAATAGCTGACCTCCCAAAGTGCGTGAGGTGGTTTGCTAGAAGGATAGAGATAAAAACTCCAGTCTTTGGACTAATTTTTCTTTCCACCCAGACTGACAGCCTCTTCTCTATGAGGTGGGATGCTGGTTGGATTTTCTGTTATTCAGTCCAGTTATTAGATGTCCACCAGTCACTGTGCCAACAGCTGTTTGGGGACTACAGTAAGGAAGGTCACTGTGGTCCTGAACTCCTGGAGCTGACAGCGCAGTGACTGGAGCAGGGGTACTCCATCCAAATTTGTGGGATGAATGGACAAAGGGGAATTGGCCGACCTGGGACAAATACTCCTTTTCTCAGCACTCCAAGGTGAATGGAAATCTCCAAAAATGGGATGGCAAATGTTGCCTAATGTATTTACTGTAGCTTTGTGAAGGCCAAGATCTTGCCTATTCCTTCTAGAGCCCTCTAACAGCATCTTATTCAACCTTGAGTCCTTTCTGTCCTTAAATCATCACCACTGTCCCACAATTAGTGCACACTGCCCATGCCCTGTACAGTAACTGGGTCCCCATCCTTCTTCTCTCAGCCCCCTTTCCCACCCCAGGGCACATGCATGTCTGGGGAAGGGCACTTTGTCTGACTTTTAAATCTTCCCTTCCTCCACGTTCACGTTTTCTGTCTTCTCTCTGTCCTCTGTCCTCTCTACTGTTTGGGTTTCCTAGGAAGTGATGGGCTTGCTGCTGGGATGGAGTTTTACATGCCTGCTAAGGGCCCCTGCTGTCTAGCAGTCAGTGTTTTACTTTAATGATAAATTCCCTCAAAGAGGTTTGATATGTTTTTAAAAACAATAATGCTTTTGCCTCTTACCAGGAAAATATCTCATTGTGGAAAAAATTAGAAAAGACAGAAAAACACACACAAAATAGGAATATCATCTGCTACCATCCAGGAATAACTACTGTTGTCGTTTTGCAAAATTTCTTTCGAATCTTTTAACTACACATACACATACACATACACATACACACACAGACACGTTTGTTAATATGTATTTATGCACATCTATATTTACGTATAGATTTACACATATATATGTATGTTGCGTGTATGCATATATGTATATATTAACAATAGCAAAACAAAAATGAGTTCAAACTTTGAAAGGGTTTCTTTTCAGAGAGAACAGTTCAAGCACAAACAGAGACAGCCACTCAATGATTATGGGGTGTTCTTTATGGCCGAGGTGACTCCACGCATGGGCAGCCCTGTCCCAGCCACCTCAGTGAATGTGGGCTGTGGTTGCAGCTCCAAGAACCCCTGTCCTATGGACACACTGGGTGGGTAGACAATCACCCTTGTGATTGTTTTGGTTTTCTCATCTGTAAAATGGGGAGAATAATGGTATCACCTCTGAAGGTTTGCATTTATATCTGAAAGCAGAGCGCGAGACAAGGAGTTGATGCAGGTAGTGACCTAGGAATTTTCTTGGTCACGTTGTAAGCCAGGACTTCTAGCTAGCAATGCACCTCCCCACCTCCCTGTCAGTATTATAGCTTGTACCCACATTCAGTGGTTCCCAAGCTCTTGTCCTGTGTCCAAGAAGAATGAGGATACACTGACAGTTGAAGGGTGACAATGGACGGAGAATAATTTTACTGAGCTGTGGAACAGCTCTCAGTGGAGCAGGGATGCAGAGCTGGGGGGAGGCGATCCTTCACCCCCACAGTTTGGTGTTTTTTTCTCAGTGTGGCTGGGTTTGGGGTTTTTTATGGACTCAGAATGGGAAGTGTATGCTCATTGGTTTGTGAGTATGCAAAAAAGGTTAAAGTGAAGACACAACTCAAAGGTGGGCACAACAGTGTAGAAAACCAATTAGGAAAGAGTAGGTATATATAAAATAGGTGAAGAGTGGGGATCAATCAGAGGAAAGTACACCAAATGGGAAGACAGGTTCTCAATCTGGCCCATGGATTTGTCTTGTAGCTTGGCTTTCAGGCTTTAAGCTGTCTTCAGCTTGGTGGTGGGGTTTCACTGGGGACCCACCCCTACCTGCCTAGGCATTTGGCTGCCTTCTGCCGCCATCAGTAGTTTATTTGGGAGGTGACTCAAGAAGCTGGAGGGGGCAGCAGAGAAAAAAGCAAGGCCATGGAGTCTTGGTGTTGCTGGGGCTTCTCGAGCAACTTAGTGAGGATGCCCTGAATTGCCTTCCTAAGACTGAGAGACTGAGGCTTTTTCCTACTGGCTCCTGTCCTGTTTGGTTGATGTTGCCCTGGGGGCATGAACTCCCCTGTACTTCAGGCTGCTGCTGCTGCTTGCAGGTGTAACACATGGTGACAGAGAAAGCCCTGGGGGCAGAAGGAGGTGAGGCCAGCTGCGAGCCGCTAAAGTAGGACACTGTCAGTGGGGTGAGTCTGAGCCAGCCTGGAACTCTGCAGTGCAGCTGTGGCTGGAATCAGAGGTGGGCCAAGGAGGGATGCGGGGCACTGGGTTTCTACTGTATTCCCTTAAAGATGGCTCTGGCCTCTGGAGTGAAAATCCTAGCATCCAATTAGAGGAGAGAAGAAGAGAGCCAGAGGCCAGAGGCTGGGGACACGGACACACACACACACACACACACACACACCCTACCTTTCAGGAGGGGGATTTCAAGTCATAGATTTTCTGAGGTCTCTGGTTAGACAGAGAAAACAAGGAGCCAGGTGGGAAGGAAAAAGAGACTTCTCAGGCCATTCAGCCTCTTGAACTAAAATCAGATTGCAGGGGAAAGAGGAGCTCTCTTGTCCCCTGCCTCCCGGGAGGAGGTGGCCCTGCCCTCACCCCAACATCCCACACCTCTCCCTTCCCCAGGAGAAGGCACACATTCAAATGCAGTGTGTGGGCAATGGGTGTGGCTGCCTGTCTACCACATTCCTGGCTCTGGCCCAGGCAGCACTTTTTCAGATCTGCATATCTGTCCATAGCAAAGAGGTGTAGCAGCCTTGCATCTATGGCCTATTGCTGGGGCAAAGGCTTTATCCCTTAGCTCGTGACCAAATCAGAACCATTCAGGGCCTGAGTTTGTTCAGTTGTAAAATGGGCTCAAATTCAGAATAACATCATGACCCTCAAACCCACATATCTCATCGAGGACATCTCTTCCCAAATCTGCATTCAGTAGCATCTCATTGGTAGCTTGAAATTGGCATAGTGGGAGTATTTACACCAGGTTAATGGGCAAATGCTACACATCAGGACTTTTAAATTTGGAGATCCAGAGGTTAAATGTTTACCAGCACAGCACTGCCCTCTAGGAACTTTATCCATTCTGCAGGGGACTGGGAGATCATGTAAGAAAGCAGTGTGTGGATGGTAAAGTGCCCTTCACAGGCACTTTGATTTTGGGGGCAGCACTGGGCCTGCCAGAAGAAGCCACCATGGTCTCATCAGGCCAAGCCCCTTCAGACACCCTGGAGGTTTTGTCTGTTGCTGCTTCACTTTCAATGTGTGATTCCCAACCACTTAGCTGCCTTTTACAGCGATGGGCTGAAATGTCCCCTTGGTCTCTTGCTCCTTTCCTTATTCCTCCCGCCCCACCCGCCAGGAGCCTGCCTGCCACTGAATTGCCATGCCAGCAATTTTCTCAGCCGCTTAAAAGGCCATCAAGACAGCATCAAACTGCCTGTGCATGCTAAACCCAAACGCTTATGGAGCAGAGCCCAGAGTGGGATGCTAAATTGGATTCTATCAAATCAACATCAGCTGCGTGCAAGCCGCTGATAATGAAAGGCTCCTAACGATGGCGTTCATTGCTGTAAAGAGATGACTAAGAGCTAAGAATGGATGACTGTTGGCTCTTGCTGGGCGGGGAAGGAGGCACCGGGGAGAGGCTGTGGTGATAGACTATCCCTTGTGGATGCTGGCTGGAGAGGAGAGGAGAGGAGAGGAAGGAGGAGTCAGATAAGGGATGTTCTCCATTTTTGGAAGGGGGATGGATATAGGAGACACATTCACGTTCTTCTTTATATTTTACATACACACAAGACCCAGAAACACATTGAGATCATGAAGGTGGGTCCAGCCCAGATGTGGATATAGATTCTAACTTCTCATCCAGAAATCACTTTCTCTGCATTAACACCCCCTAACCCCTCAGTTCATGAACTCCTCAAGCCTGGATGGTCATTACTTAAAGGAGGGAGGAGAGGCAGAAGAGTGAGCCCAGCAATTTGTCTGGGGTCTCTCCTTTTCTGCTGACTCCTTCCCTGTGCTCCAGGTTGCAAGAGGGCACTTCCTCTACCTGGCATGTGTATTAGTTTCTGATTTCTGCTATAACAAATTCTCACACATGTAGGTTTAAAATGACAAATTTACCCTCTTGCAGTTTTTAAGTCAGAAGTCTGACTTGGCTGTCACCAAGCGAAGCTGAGGGTGTGGTGGGGCTGAGGGCCTTTCTGGGGGCTTTAGGGGAGGGTGGTTTCTTTGCCTCTTCCATCTTCCAAAGGCCTCCCTCATTGCTTGACTCTTGGCTCTCTTCCTTCATCTTCAAAGCCAGCATTGCTGCATCTCTCGGACCCTTCTTCTATAGCTGCATCTCCCTCTGACTACAGCTGGGAAAAGTTCTCCACTTTTAAGGACTTGGGTCATTAGATGGGATCTACCTGGATGATCAAGGATACTCTCCTCTTCTTAATGGCCTTAACAGTAATCACATCTGCAGAGTCCCTTTTGCTGTGTAAGGTGACATAGTCACCGATTCTGGGGATTAGCACATGGACATCTTTAGAGAGGGCCATCATTGTCTACCACAGCATGCAGAAATTGAAGGCTTGCTTCTCAGAGCCCCTTCATTTGGCTGAAATATCTGGTGACCAGGATAGAGCCAGTTGTGATCCACTTGGGTGGATTGATGGTGAGGAACCGGCATCTGTGGGTATCACTGCCACGGTCTGCACCAGCTGGGATGGAAGGAGAGAGAAGCTTGTTGGATGGGAGCTGCCTTGAATCTCTTTCCTGAAAACAATAATGCCAGTGATAGTGCTGCACATTGGACAATGCTTTATGGTTTTCTTTTTCTTTTTTTTTTTTCTTTTTTTTTTGAGACAGAGTCTCACTCTGTTGCCCCGGCTGGAGTACAGTGGCCGGATCTCAGCTCACTGTAAGCTCCGCCTCCTGGGTTCACGCCATTCTCCTGCCTCAGCCTCCCGAGTAGCTGGGACTACAGGCGCCCGCCACCTGGCCCGGCTAGTTTTTTGTATTTTTTAGTAGAGACGGGGTTTCACCGTGTTAGCCAGGATGGTCTCGATCTCCTGACCTCGTGATCCGCCCGTCTTGGCCTTCCAAAGTGCTGGGATTACAGGCTTGAGCCACCACGCCCGGCCAATGCTTTATGGTTTTCAAAGCCACGTTGAAACAGGGTAACATGCAGCTAGTTGGGCTGGAGGACGGTAGGTCCATGTTGCAGAGTTGGGTCAGTGCTGTCCCCCAGTGTCATTGATGGCTTTATGATGAGGGTCTAGTGTTTAATTTGTAGTCCAAGGCTCTGTTCAGCAGGAAAAAGCATCTAGAGATGGAGTCAGTAGATAGGCTGTGATAAGGGCTCAGCAAATCAGCCTGAGGGCTGCAAGGAACATCAGAGAGCAGAGAACAGTGTCCACCTCAGACTCCCTCGTGGTTCTCTGCTTTCTGCACTTCTGGCTCACTGCTGCAAGACGGGGTTTCAGTTGCTCTCTCGTGGGGAAGGTTTGTGTACCACTAGTCATACTGTCTTGCTGGGTCCTATATTCTGCAGTCACCCACTTGTGTTTGCAGGGCACTTGCTAGCCTAGTTTCTGCAAACATTGGTTGTGACCAGCCTGAGAACAGAATCTGGGGTCTCAGGTTCAACTTCGCCACCTTCTGATCAGCCAACTCTTGCCCGATGTTTAAAGGCGAGCCTATTGCAGGTGGCAGAATGGACTTGCATGAGTCAGCAGACTCAGCCTTGCCACTTAGAGCCTTCTGGGCCCAATCACACTGACCTATACTGATGCTGGTGAACGTAGAGGCCTATGACATCACAGGAAGAAAAAGCATTGTCCTAGATATCTCATCTAGAGAGAAACCAGTTCTATCTCTAGTATCACATCTGCATTTTTTTTTTCACCGATGCATTTATATTTTGGTTGGCAAGCTTTTATGAGTACAAACCACACTCTCCCATGTTGGACCCTTTGCCAGCATGTAGCCTGTCCACTAACTAGCTTGTACCCCATCCTCACCTCTACCCAGAGGCTGCAGCTACTCTTAACTAACTGATCCCAAGGAGCATGGAGAGGAGTTGAGAGAAATCGGCTCTGGAGTCTGGCAGCAGTGGTCTTGGGCAAGTTATTTTACTTGTTCGAGCCCTAATTTCTTCATCTGTAATATGGGGCAATAATAATTGCAAGTATTTATTGGGTTTTATGTATTGGGAACTGGGCTAATTGGAATGACACATAGTTTTCAGGTATAGCTCATTTAATACTCACAATGATGTGATGAGAATTAACATTACATGTCAACTTGGCTGGGCCATGGTGCCCAGTTATTTTGTCAAACACCAGTCTGGATGTTACTGTGAAGGTATTTTTTTAAAGATGTGATTAACCTTTAAATCAGAAGACTTTGAGTAAAGCAGATTATCCTCCACAACGTGGGTGGGCCTCATCCAGTCAATTGATTTATCCTCCAACATTTTATCTTGTTAGTTTCAGTCCATTGTTCTGGCCCAGACCTTTTTTTGAATCTTCACTCTGTCATCCAACATACTGGCTCTCCCATCTAGCTTTGGTTCGTCTATCAATTTGTTAAGCATGCCTCTTATGTCTCCATGTATCTGAGGATAAAATGTCAAAGAAGACAGACCCATTGTATGGTTCTTTGGGGAAATGGACAAGCCTCTTGTGATGCAGCACTAGCGGCTTCTTTAACGTAAGAGAAAAGACTCAGGTCCCTCTAGAGGAAGGATTTCTGCCTCCAGACTGCCCTCGCACACACGTCTGCAACATCAGCTCCTGCCAGAACTTCCAGTCTGCTGGTCTGCCCTGCAAATTTCAGACTTGCCAGTACCACAATCACATGAACCAACTCCTTAAAGTAAATCTTTCTCTTTCTCACCTATTGCTCTGCTTGTGTGGAAATCCCTAACTGATACAGACATTATGAGGCAGGGAATGTTATTATGTCAATGACATAGATGAGGAGTGTTCCCCCACCCACACTCTCCACGTTTCTCCGCCTCCCAGGTGCTGAGATGGGTCATGTGACTAGCCTGGCCAATGGAATGTGGGCAGAGTGACATAAGCCACTGCACGTGCCTTGGAATTCCCCCACCTCTTTGCACTTAGGCTGAATGGAGAAGACCCAGTGGAGGCCTCTGAGAAGAAGCCACTAGATGAGAAGCCTCAGTCCCCAAACCATCTATAGGAGGTCACCCGTGGGATTGGACTGTGACATGAGCGAGAAATAAGCCTTTATGGTATTTGGCCACTTAGGTTTTGAAGTCATTTGTTGTAGCACATGGCCCACTCTGGCAATTCACTGTCCACTGTTGTCCAGGCAGGAGGGCGCAGCATCAGTGCTAAAACTCAAGTGTCCTGGCTTGTCTTACTGCTCCCTTCCCTGCACTGCAGCTGCCTGTGGTGTTGTTGGGAGGGTTAAATGAGGGGGTGTGTGGTAGGTGTGGCACTTGGTAGGACCCTCATACATGATAATGATTAATGTAGCAAGGGTTTTATTTGAGGCGTGGATTTGTGGTGCCTCTTGTAGTATTGATGTGGACAAAATGGAGTAAAGTAGGCTGAATGATGGCTTCTGCAGTAGTTGAACAACTGTCCCCAAGAAGTGTTGGTTAACAAGCCAGTGTCAACCAGGAAGTCCCTAGTGCTGGGTCACAGGAGGTTTGTCCATTACGCCAAAGAACCCTACAATGTGTCTGTCTTCTTTGACATTTTATCCTCAGATATGTGGAGACATAAGAGGCATGCTTAACAAATTGATAGATGAAGCAAGGCCAGATGGGAGAGCTAATTTGTTGGATGACAGAGTGAAGATTCAAAAAAGGTCCGGGCAGGCCAGAACAATGGACTGAAACTAACAAGATAAAATGTAGGAGGGATAAATCAAAGTCTTGCCTTTAGTTCAAAAACTAACCAAATGAGGACGAATAAGGACAGGATGAGGGAGGCTTAATGCACTAGCTGCTCATGGATGAAAGTTCTAGGGCTCTCGTTGTCTATTAGCCTGTTATGAGTCAAGATACTGACACAGACTCTTTAAAGATGAAGGACACACAGGCTGCATTAATACAAGCATCATGCCCAGACCATAGTCATCCACTCAATAAATATATACTAATTGCTTCCTGTATGCTGGGCATTGCACTGAGTGCTAGGGATGGAGCAATGAATGAAACAGACCAACACTGCCCTCATGCCTCATGCAGCTGACGGTTAGGGACAGAATTATCTTGGGACCTACACCCAGAGGGTAAAGGGCTTGAAAACCATGTGACATGAGGAGTAGTCCAAGGAACTAGTAATAATGAGATTTACGGAAGCTTCGGAAATATAAAGGGTCATCTCTTCTAACAAATGCTATATACTTCAGAGGGACAAAGAGGACTGATGACTGAGAAAAGAGAGCTGAGCCTTGGCCTAGGCACTGCCGATATTTGGGCTAGGCACTGTATTCTTGCTCTTTCAGTGACTCCTCACAACAGCTCTAGAAGGTAAATATGATTTCCTCATTTTGCAGTTGAGAAGACAAAGTCTCAGAGAAGCTCATGTCATGTGGACATGCTCACAGAGCTGGCAAGTGGCTGAGAAAGGCTCCAAATCCTGTCTGTCTAAATTAAAAGCCCCAGGTTCTTTCCCATTCACCACCCCAATGCAGATTTCACCTTAGCTTGAGGAGGACATTTCTAAGAACTGCAGCTAAGCATAAATGGACCACCTTGTGCTTCCTGCACTAGAAGTGTTTTGGCAGAGGCTGAATAACAGTCTCCTGGGATTCCCCACAAGGGGTTTCTCCATCAGTGCCTGGGAGGTGGGTGGGGTGGGGGAGGGCAGACTTGGGTGGCATAGCCTCTGTGCCTTCACCTCTGGCCTCACTGGCTACATTCCAACCACACTGAGCCCTGGGAGCTCCTTAAATAGGCCATCTTCTTTCCCGTGGTAAGGCCTTTTCACACACCAATCCCACCATCCACTTCCCATAGCTAACTTCTGCTCATCTTTCTGGCTTTAACAAAAACTTTACTTTCTGCAGGAAGTTTTTCCTGATGCTTGACACTGGGTTAGATGCCCCTCTTAGAGGCTGTCCTGGCATCCTGCCTATGCTGTCCATGGAGCATGCAGCACGCTCCTCCTGCTTCCTGGCTCGATGTCTGTCTGAATTTCCCTGAGGGTCTGCCTCTGTCCTCAGTTTCTAGCACACAGTAGGCACTCAAGAAAGGCTCAAAGAATTCCTGACATCCTCTAAGAGCTGGCGATTATTTTGGTGCCCTGGGAATGGTCAACGTCCATTGGGTTTTCACCTTGCCTCCTGCCTTCTAAGCGCTTGGCCATGCCTGGGACAAGGCTGGATGGGTCACAGTGGGATGTGCAGTAGGGATGGGCCAGACAGCAGCGGCCACTGGCCCCAACCCTGCAGGCTTCTCTACTGTGCTGGAATCCAGGTGAGTGATGGCCGTGGAGCCAGGTCTGGCAGAGGAAGGGTAGTGAGCTTCCCCAGTGACCTCAGTGATTACCCGGGCCTCTGTGGACTCTGGGCCGCCTGGCATTTCCTCCCTCTCCCAGTATCCCCAGGGCCCTGGCCTCTTTGAATGTGGGGGCTGCAACTCATTATTCCTTCCTCCATGCGTCCACGACTTGACTTCCTGACCAGGAGGCAGCAGGGAGAGAAGGGGTTAATGATGAGTGGGGAGGTGGAGGAAGGGAGGATGATGTCAGCCAGGCCGCAAGGCAGAGACTAAAGCCCCTAATTGCTCTTTTCCTTCTTGTCAGAAGTACAGTGGCTGACTCCATAGTTACTGTAATAAAGGCCCGTGGACAGGGAAGGCGGCCCACTAATGAGAGGGCCATTGTTCAGTGAAGAAGGAAGCAGGAGACAGGCCCATGGGGCCCGAGCCCTGCTCCCCAAAGGGAAGATGGAGAAAGTCCCTGGGTCACCTGGCCTGGGCCATGGGTGGGATCATGTAGGTTGTGGTCAAGTTGCATTTTAAATGTCTTCAGCATAGAGCAGCTGGTCCTGTCTGTGACATAACAGACTTCCAGGACCTCACTGGGAGAATGATCCGAGGGAAAGAGACTGGGTCCTGATGGCTGTGTTATTTGGTTAGCAAGTGGGATGACTTCCTTAAGGGGGCAGGTTTTGAGAAGCTGTTATGTTTGCAGGGAATCACCCTGAATATGGGGTCACTCCATCTTCTGTAATAAACATGTCCTGATTACTCTCAATTGAGCAATTCTTCCAGAACCTACCTTAGTATCAGAGACTCCCAGGAGCAGGAGGGAGGGCTGTCCATCCACCCATAACTAGTTTTGTTTGATTGTTTGTTTGTTTGTTTTTAGCAATGCAGAGGGATTACTCCGTGTCCTTGCCAGGCTACGTACAGTACAGAGGCTCTGCCACTTCCTCAGTGCCCGGCAGGCCGAGGATTTGGTGGACACTGTCACACAACTATGCATGGGCATCCCCTCAGCCAGTTCATTTCCATGTTCCTGAGAGGATCCTGTACAGAGCTGTTGAGTTCGAGTCCCCACCCTTGACTATCCGCATGTGAATTGTCATCTTCTCTCTCCTCCCCTTGGAAAACTTGCACTCCAGCCTGGGCAGGAGAGTGAGACCCTATCTCACAAAAAAAAAAGGAAGGAAATTTTGATACATGCTACAACATGAATGAAACTTGGGAACATTCTGCAAAGTAAAATAAGCCAGTCTCAAAAAAGCAAATACTGAAAGATGCGACTCATATGAGGTCCCTCGAGTAGTCAGATCAACAGAGATGGAAAGTAGAATGGAGGTTGCCAGGGACTGGGGGTGGAGAGTGGAGAGTTAGTGGAGTAATGAGCATAGAGTTTCAGTCTGGGAAAACGAACAGAGTTCTGGCAATGGCTGCCCAACATCGTGAATGTATTTAATGCCACTGGACTGTATACTTAAAAGTGGTTAAGATCATAAATTTTATGGGTGTGCTTATTTTGGCACAATAAAAAAAGTCTTCCTGACTTCTCTCTCCCTTCTCTAAACAGCTATAGAACCTGCCTCTTGAACCTCCCAAAGGAGAAGCCTTGCCCCTTCTTCTAGATTGTGGTCGTTCCAGAGACTGTGTCTTGAATTCACTACAGGGCTGAGTACTTAGTATTCAGGACATACTTGCTGCATTGGGTTAAATGGAATTCACATCTGCATCCTCACCAGAAATCCAGACTTTTCACTTTGGGTGCTTGGGGTGGCCCAAGTTTATACCAAACAAGTTGAACTGCTTAAGGACTTATTAAGGCTCCTGGAACCCCAGCTACCATAGAATAGGAAAACATGATGTCATTTCAGGAGCAGAGGCCACATGAGGACAGGAAGGAGGGCCAAGGTATGGTTCCCAGCTGTATCTTCCAAGGCCAGGCCTGTGAGGAAGTGGTTCTGTGGTTAGGCAGCTTTGGGAAGTGGCACAAGCCAGGTTGATACAGCAGGAATTCTCTGATCCTTTAAATATGAGTGTGCCAAGAGGCCTACGTGGTGTGTGCTGCTTTGCACATGCATATCACCCCAGAGTTTAGGGAAAACCATCTCCCAGGAGCTGGGCTTCGTGGATCAGCCTCAGGGAACTTCCTGTGTGTGGGCTCCCTATAGAAGACTGAAGGGTCCACACATCCTCACATTGGATCAGGCCCTGGAGGACTGAACATCTTGGGCTTGCCCAGGTCCTCCCCTTACCCTTCTTGGTGCCATCTGGTCATCCTGTCCCGGCTCACACCCTCACACCCTCACACACCCTTACAACAGGAGCTGTAGGCTCTGCCCATGTCGAGGGCAGCCTCTTCCTGCTCCCAGCCCTATCCCTTCCCATCTGAAGGCTCATTTATCTTGTCTTCTGTGCTTCTTCTGTTTCCTTTTGAACCCCACTCTGGCCCAAGGGCTATAATTTATTAACAATCCCACATCTCCACCCCGCTGCTCTGAGTCACTGATCCCATCCATATTCAGTCGTGCATTATTTAAATCTAGAAAATGTTCTGGGCTTGAAATGAACAGGGAGAGACTCATTAATATGGGTCCTGTAGATGTATTTTTTCCAACTCTTTGGAACTTCAGAGGGCTCTGCGACCATTATCCCAAATAGTTCTTTCTTCCTTTGAAGAGCAGAGGCCCACAGGCGGCCCATTGGGTTGATGGGGGGAGGGCTGTGGCTGTGGCATCGCAGTCGGTACCAGCCCTGCCACACAGGGAGGGCTGCGGGGAAGTGGGGATCGGCATGTGGGTTCTGGCTGCCCATGCTGTCCCAAGGAGTCTCTTCCTCTCTCTGGGCCTGGTGTCCTCTTCTGTAAAGTGAGACATCAGCCACATGGCCTCCCAGGTCCCTCCGAGTTGCTCATGTGCGCTGTGAAATGCATCCCTGCCTCTCCGTCGCACTGAAGAGGAAAAGAGTTAAAGTCAAGCAAATCACACTTGTCGACTCATATATCTTTCAAACACCTCTTACAAGTCAAAAGAGCAGACCGATCACAAAGTGAGTTCATCCTTTTAAATCATTTCGCTGCAATGGGAAACCTGAGAATGCCCAATGCAGAAACTGTTTAAATCCATTGTGTTTATATAGCAGCTTTATTTGCGAAGTGCTTGAAATACATTTTCATATTTGGTCTTTGCAGTCTATTTACAGAAGGTGAGTTGAGGAGAGTGACTATTGCAGTTTACAGATCAGGCACTGAAGTCCAGAGAGACGAAATGCCTTCCTCTAAGCCACCAAGCTGCACAGTGGGAGGGGGCTGTGACATGGACTCAATGTTTCCTGGAAATTTCTCCACCAGGATACCCGCCAAGTTCTTGGGCTTCACCTGATAGGTAGAACCAACTCTTTCTCTCCCAAGCCTTTTCCTCTTCCTGGTCAGTCCCACCCAGGCTCATCTAGGCCAAAATCTGGTCACCAGCCTCACTTTTGGGACTTTGTCATAATCCACATCCAATCAAGCACCAACTCGTTCTCCTAAAAATTCCCTAAAACCTTTCCCTTTTCTACACTCTAAAGTCAACTGCCCTCGGTCAGACCTCCATTGTGCCTCATCTCATGTGGACTGGGCCTTTTTTTTTTTTTTTTTTAATCACAGCTTCCTAACTAGTCTCCTTGTTCCCAGGCTCCCTCAAACCCCTTCTCCAAAAATGTAAATCTGGCCACATCCACCCTCTTCCCCGCCCCTCCCACACTAGTTTGAAGCCCTTCATTGGCAGTCATGATTTATTGAATAGCCTGTGTTTTCTAGCATGGTGTCTGGGAATGGCTGATCTCATCTGGTCCATCTCTCTGCACCACACCTTATGTTTTCCTAATATTGGGCCAACAGTAATTCTCTTAATAAGCCATACAATTTTCTGCCTCCATGCTTTGGCTTGTGCTGTTTTCTCTGCCTTGAACAACCAGTGCAGTCCTGTTCGCCACTTTTTGGCTAATTCCTGGTCCTAATCTTTCGAGACTCAGCTCACGTGATGCCATGTGGCTGGATTAGGTGCCACTCTCTGGCTCGTCTAATACCCTGTACCCATTCCCAACATGGAATCTTCTGTGTTATAGGTAGAAATGATCTGTTTACCTATTTATCTCCACGGTAAAAATTCTGTTATTTTCAGAGCAGAAACAAAATCTTATTCATTTTTATAGCTTCAGTGCTACAGCTACAAAGCAGAACAAAGTATGTGTGTGGTAGGGTTTGAAGGAAAATACTATCTTTGATTTTATTCTCAGAGTTGTGGAAGGGGAGAAAATGCCTAAGGATGTAGGGTGTCCTAGTAAAGATGTTGTTTCTTCTTCTTTGTGCTGATCCTGGGGGTCTCTACCTAAGATGCTTCACTGAGGTATAGATGCTTGGTCAAGGTCAACCATATCTGTTCAACACCGTCTCTAGTTCTGAGTCCAAGACTGTAACTCCAGCCCTAAAAAGAGCTATTTACTTGGCTTAGAGGAAACTTCTATTCCAAAGCCACAGATGTTCCAGTGATCCTCGGCAGTCATCTTGGAAATTACTGTCACTGGCTCACAAGGAAGAGCTGGTGACAGGTCATGCAGAGACCAAGGCAAACCCATTCTTTCTCCTTGTACAAGGGAGGAGAGAAAACTCCAAGGAAGCCTTCAGCATCACTGTTTGCTTCCCAGCAGTGGTGGTGGAGGAAGGGGAGGTCAGAGGGCAAGTACCATTTCAGGGAAACGTGTCTGTGTGTGTGTGTTTGTGTGTGTGTGTGTGTGTGTGTGTGTGAGAGAGAGAGAGAGAGAGAGAGAGAGAGAGAGAGAGAGAGAGATCCTTGTTTCCTCTGCTGCCTAGGGAGACTGAATAAGTGTTGGGACAGAGATGGGCAACAGCTAAGGTTGACCAGAAGTCAACCCCTGACCAATTGGCTTTCCCTCCCACGAGGACACTTCATCCCTGTCTATCCATGGGCCTAACAAAGCGATCACTGTCTCCCACTGTTTCAATCTTTTACTCAATCACTTAATGATTTCTCAGGTCTGGGTGGCATGGCCACAGCCCTGTATTAACACAGAGAATAATTACCCACCCTCTTCCTTGCGACTGTGCCTCCTATTTACTGCCCTTAAAAAGACCAAATTCCACCCCTCTTCTTGCTGTGGGCATAAAAAGGACCTCGGCCTCTTATCACTGTCTGGGGCCTTGGAGCAGCCAGCCATAAACTGCAATATCTGCTCGTTTATTCCTGTTCATTCAATTGGCTCCAAATTGCTCTGAACGAATTCTTGGGCTATAGAAGAAGCTGTGCAGGCCTATTTTCATTAGCGTGGACACTGAGCAGGGAGAGAGGGAGAGAAAAGAGGAAAGGAGAGGGCACTGCAGCTGGGATTTTCTCTACTCCCCACCCCTACCTTGCCCCTCAGCTCTTCTGGGCACACATTGCCCCTCTGTGCAGGAAACAGGCCACTCCAGCATGCCTGTGCCTGAGCCTTCTGCTGAGAACCCGGGTCTTATTGACACAGACTCACCCCCATTAAATGTATAACTTAATGACTCCATGATAGGAGGGAGAGCCAAACCTGTCCTCCCCTCTGGCCAAGCTGTACTTGTTGGAGAAGATGGCGCTATCTGACCATCTTTTTATCTTTCCCAGGGAGCTGGAGAAACTTGGTCAAGGGGAGACAGGGTCCCAGCGTGGCCAGTTGAGCAGGGATGCAGGATCAGCTCCACAATGATCTTAATGCATTGATATAGTTTGGATCTGTGTCCCAACCAAATCTCATGTTCAACTGTAATCTTCAGTGTTGGAGGAAGGGCCTGGTGGGAGGTGACTAGATCATGGGAGTGGTTTCTCATGAATAGTTTAGTGCCATCCTCTTGGTACTGTTCTTGGGATAGTGAGTGATCTTGGAAGATCTGATTGTTTAAAAGTGTGTAGCACCTCCTCCATCTCTTTCTTGCTCCTGCTCCTTCCATGGGAGATGCCTCTTCCACCTTCACCTTCTGCCATGATTGTAAGCTTCCTGAGGCCTCCCCAGAAGCAGATGCCTGTGTAATGCTTCCTGTACAGCCTGCAGAACCGTGAGTCAATTAAATCTTTTTTCTTTATAAATTAGCCAGTCTCAGGTAGTTCTTTATAGCAAGGCAAAAATGGCCTGATATACACATTGATGATTTTCCCCTCTTGTCATCAACACTGTCCCCATAGGACCACCTCATCCCAGCACCCTGGGACTGAAAGGATTCTGAGGTCAAGACATTTGGTTTCCCTGCCCTGTGTTCTTTCTTGATTTCCTGCCTACTGCGTTTACAATTTGGAAGTTCTCAGGGAGTATGACCTGAATCTTCCTTATATAACGAAAGCCTGTTTCTTTTTTTGTTTGTCTTCGGGGCGTCCGTGCCTATAACTCTTTTGAAACTGGAAGTCATTTATGAAAGTCTTGTCTCATTTTCCTCAGCCTCATGTTCTCCAGGCCAAACCTTCCCAATTCCAAGAGTCCCAGCATCATGTAACTTAAGAGTCAGAAGGATGCAAAAAAAAAAAAAAAAAAAAAAAAAAAAGAGTCAGAAGGATGCCTGTTAACCAACCCTCCCACTTGACTTTATTACCCCTTCTACACATAAGTGACTTCCTTCAGATCCTGCCCAATTTATCTGCAAGATTTTAAAAAATGTGGGTGGTCCACTTCTATTTCTAATAGCCCATTTGGTTCTGAGGGGCGGAAATGAGTACTTTAAAGAGGGGTTCTTGGTCTTTCCAGCTTTTTTCTTAGGTAAGTACTGGGATGGAAAAACATTAACCTGACTTCATTTTTCTCTTTCCCTAAGGACAGGGCAAAGGGGACAAGGTTTAGTAGGACTGTGGGTTTTCAGCATCCAGTTCCCACATTTCAGCTTCAGGAAGGAGGCCTGCCCAGAGGAGGTGGGGTGTGGTAGAAAGAGTAATTGGTTTGTGTCCAGGATGCATGGATTCTAGGTACAATTCTCCCAACTGTAGCTGGGTAACCTTGAACAAGTTGATTTACTTCTGTGGGTCTCAGCTTCTCTGTCTATAAAGTGAGGAAATTGGAGAGAAGGAATTCTAAAGTCCTCTCTAGTTCTGACATTTTTGAGTGAAGAGCCCTGTAGAGGAATGACCAGAGGGTGAGGGACACTGGCGATCCAGGACAGTGCTGCTGAAGACACCTGGGCCAAATGAGGCTCCAATGAAATAAGCAAGAGAATGTGATGGACGGGAAACAGGGTGGTGGTATTGACTCAGAGGGCTAGTGCAAGATGTGTGGCATGGGTGGTCAGGCCCATGTGTGCTGGGGAGTGTCAATCTCCTTTTTGTTCTTCTAGAAACTCCTGCACCCATCCATGGTGCTCTTCATGGCATTGACCTCCATCTTTCTCCTGTACCCATAGCTCATGTTTGAAGTAGGTTGCTTCAGATTTTTCAGATCATCCGAGAACTGCTGTGTTTTCCAGAGTTTCTCTCCATCTGGTCAGTCGGCTGGCAAAGAAACCCATCTAAAGGCTAGGATCATCTCACAGATAGTTTAAAAAAACCTGCCAGCTTCAAGCCAGCCTTTTCTAACAAAAGAATCCAATAACCAATATTTCCCACTGCTTTTTCTCTGCTAATGCTATGGAAATAGTGCATTAGATACAGGAGCTGGAGTGGTTTGAAGAAGGATAAAGAATCTATTTTTCTGTGTCTGCAAACATTTTCTCCTTGAAATCTTTGACATGGTTGGGTGTTTGAATGCCTTGGGCCCTTGCAAGTGGAGTGTCCACTGTAGCAGGCTCCTTCTTCCCGGGCTCAGCCAATTGCCCCAGCTAACAGTGAAAATGTAGCTTTCTTGTGGTGATGGACGCTGGAGCAGGCTTGGAGCCCTGCAGCTTGCCAGATAGTGCTGGGCAGTGCCACCATCTGAAACAAGTTCCAGAGGCAAAGGCAGGGGAGAGAGCAGGTTGACTCATGGTCATTTCCCAGAGCCATAAGATTTCCAGGCAGCTGAGCCAGCTTTGGCTGGACAGTCAGGAGCAAGGCCTGGCCAGAGGGCTGAGGGTGGCATTTCTGGTCCCTAGTCTCCGCGGCATGCTCTGGGCATTTTGGCTCAGGACTGTTAGGGCAAGCTGCTTTGTCAGTGTCCCCAGAGCATTGGCCTTCTCTCTCCTTTTCCCCGAGAACATTCTGCCAACTACCAACATTGCAAAAGACTGAGCACAGATGAATCCTTCTGTAGTTTCCTGGTGTCTGAATCAATGGAGCTCACATGATATGTGACCTTGAACAAATGTTCTTGTTTTTTGTAAAGTTTTTCTAAAGTGAGGCCATCTCATCCCTGGCTGCTGCCTGCATCCCCCTTCTGCACAGTACAGAAAGGGTCATGGGCCTGGAGTGAGGCATCTGGGTTTCAGTTTCAGTTTCTGTTTCAACAATGCCACATAACAGCAAACTTGTGACGTCAAGCAACACGTTTAACCTCTATAAGCTTCCATTTCTTCATCTGTGAGATGGGTTTAATATTTGCCGTGACTATAGGGTTTTGGAATCAAATGAGTTAACAGTGCTTTGCAAGAGGTGAAGATCTGTACAAGGGTAAAGTAGTGCTAATGATACAGACATGTGTAGCAAGTTTCATGTGAAATCCTTTGACGTCATCATCAGAAACGATGTGTATAGGGGAGTGGCCATTGGAAGTGCTGTGTTGAGCAAGGAGATGAGCCTGTCAGGCCATAGTGCTCAGAGCTCCATGCCATCATCATTCACTTAACCATCTGAGAAATGATGAATCACTGGGGCTGCCCAAGCCCTTACTTGATATTCCTCAAGCCATGCTTACGAGGACATTTTGGGGAAGACAGAAGAGAAGAGAATAGGGAAGGACCATGAAGTGAGGAGGGCAGGAGCCCAAGCTTCTAGGTCCTGGAGATTGGCACCATCTAGTCCCTACCCTGGTGATCTTCCAAATCCATCAGCAGCTTCTCCAGGCAGGCCTTAAGCTACAGTTGTAGGACTCACTTCTTAAAAAGGCTTGTTCACTTCTTAAAAAGGGAACTAACTGGGTCATGGGAACCATCAAGATTTTGACTAGGGTTGACCAACTTTGAGCTAATTCATTGGAGAAAGCCTCATGGGTTGTGGATATTTCATGTGAAAAAAGAACCAAGCTAAGGGCCTGTGCATGAACAGAGTTGCTTTTTAAGACATTATAGTGTTGCTAGTGCCATGATAGTGCCTGCCTTTGCCTTTGCATTCAAGTGTGTCTAGGCCTGATCTATATCACGTGGATAGGTATCTAGATTATCCTTTAAAATATTCTGAGATAGGAGATTCCAAAATTGCCCTTGGCAAGCTATATAAGTATTAGCAAATTTAGCAATACAAAGGTCTGGATCCACATCTCTTATCCTACTGTAGAAGAGGATATTCTTGAGTTTCCAGGAAGCAAGAAATAAAGTTTATTGACCTCTCTTTGAAGGTATACTATTATTTTTATTGAAATTCGTTCTCAAGTCTATTAATGCCAAGAGTTGTGAAGGGTCTGAGATTTTACTTTACTTAAAATGTAATAGTTAGCCTGTTATTGTTCAAGTTGGTGGAAGGCATGAGATTCCTGGATCAGAGATGAAAAGCTTTATTACTCACAGCAAAAGCAGTAGCCAGGCTGTCAGCTTATTTGTGTTGGTTCCCCAGACCCAGTTCCCACAAGGTGGGAATGAAGATGGCCAGATAACACCTGTACACAGAGCAAGTTTTATTGTAAGAGAGAAACCCTGAGCTTAGAGAATCCATATCTTTTCTAATGGGCAGTAAACATTCCTGTTCTTCACTCTGGAGTGAGACCCCATCTCTATCTTCCAGGGATGTTTGCTATAGAAATAGTCTTGAAAAGGTAATCTAGAACATAAGATAACACCTTACTTTCAAGACACGCAAAAAGCTGAGTCCTATGGAGAAGTGTCTCCCAATATTGATCATTTTTACTATGTTTAGGTGAGCAAATTCCAATTTCTTTAACCTTTTTCCCTGGGCTCTATTTCCCCACCCCTTCATTTGTTGGGCGTTTATCCCCAGTGGTGCTCCATAGCTATTTTTGGGTCCTGTGGTTTCTTGCCTCTTGGGCAGTACCATCCAGACAGACCCTCTACTCTTCTGTAGGAGACTTCCACAGAAGAAGTTTACCTCCTTGTTCAAGGGTCCCCAAGGAAACTGCACCTGGAAGGTGCATTGCCATCATCTCTTCTGTTCTAGAAAGATGAAGACAAATTGCAGGCAATTCAGAGAAAAGTAACTTAGGTGATTAGGGGTGATGTCAGGGGAAAGATGAAAAGAACTGCACATGCAAGCGTCTGCTCATGTTGTGTTGAAGAAATTGGAGAAAGAGGATGTAGGGATGCTTCCAGTGCCTGAGCGGATCAGGCTCAGAGTACCTTTCAGGATACAGATATCTGACTCTCTTCCTCCCTAGCTTGGCCCCTTTGTGGATCTGTTTCCTTTTTCATAAAACAGGGATGAAAAGGATGCATTGTTGTTGGAGATTAAAGGACATACTATGTATTTATAATCACCTAGAATAGTGCCAGGCACATAGGAAGAGCTCAAGTAATGCCTCGTGTTTTTGGAACACAGAAAATTCGAACTAGAAAGAATCTTAGCCTCATATTCAGCTTCTCAGTCTACAGAGGAGGAAACTGAAGCTCAGAGGGAGAGGTGATGGATCCATGGACACAACACTAGAGACAGGAAGAATATGACTAGCCCCAAATTCATCTTTTCTTTAAGAGAAAATAATGTATTATGGCTCCCTGTCATTTTAAAGGTGTTTTAATGGTTAATGTCCAGACAGTGAGCAAAAGTGGCACGTATTTATTAGGCTTCAAGTTCTCCTTCTGAGTTTCTTTAGAGAGGGTAAGTGCGTTGGTGGTAGCTTTTCTGAGATGAAATGTAGCCTTCTCATTACAAAGGCCTACTGCTGAAGCTCACCTTCTTACTCTGGGTGTTAACACTATGGCTAAATGCATATGGGCTTTTACAACAACTTTGGGTGTTGACACCATGACTGGATACATGTGGGCTTTTTATTCTGGAGGCTGAATAGAGGCAGCCACCAGCTCCTTAATTTCCAAGTTATCTTGTAGGTGTCTGTGGGTGTGGGTGAGAAAATGTACTCTAACTTCCCAAAAATAAATTAAGCTTCCTCTTGCAACATACATGAAGGATGCCAATACTTTTAACTTCTAAGTGATCTTACATTTTTTTTCAATCAAGATACATTGATTAAACAATGATTATTATTCTATCTTATGTTAATCAAAATTTAACTGCCAGTCAGAGCTTCTGATCAGTAAAATACCATTGCCATCCTACTGGGTTGACATAATTCTAGGCCATACATTGAAACATAATTTTTTTTTTAGTGTGCCTGGGCAAACCTGTCTCTAATACAAATTTCGGTTTCATTTTTGGAAATATTGAAAGATGTCCAAATAGTCCCATTATTACTTTCAAGAAGCGCTAGGGACTGCCACCATGAACCATAGGATCAAGAAGCTAGGAGGGATCTCAAATAATCTAGTCAAATGTCTAGCATTTACAGAAGGAACAGAGGCCCAGGGACTGGGTAATGACCCAAAGACACTGGCAGAGGCCTCTTGGAGTGGCTTTGTATTAGTTCGTTCTCATGCTGCTAGTAAAGATATACCCAAGACTGGGTAATTTACAAAGGAAAGAGGTTTAATTGACTCACAGTTCATATGGCTGGGGAGGCCTCACAATCATGGCAGAAGAGCAAGGGACATCTTACATGGCAGTAGGCAAGAGAGAGCTCATGCAGGGGAACCCCCCTTTATAAAACCATCAGATCTTGTGAGACTTACTCACTATCATGAGAACAGCACAGGAAAGACCCACCCCCATGATTCCATTACCTCTCACTGGGCCCCTCCCATGACATGTGGGAGCTACAATTCAAGATGAGATTTGGGTGGGTACACAACCAAACCATATCAGGCCTTCCCAGCTCTACTGATGTCCCTCATTCCTGAGAATGACTGCAGTATAGGGGGAGGCCTCAGGGCCACATCTGGGCTGTCATTCCTCCTAACCTAGACCCCAGAGATAGCAGGTTTTCTCTCCTGGCCTCGAGCTGAGCTTATCAGTCTCTTTCTCAAGAGTTTGACATTTGACACAGGGACTCAGGCTGAAGGTTTCTTGAGGGTAGGTCTGTGAAGGGTGGCACAATTGGAAGGAAGTCCATGCTCTCCTAACGCTGAGTGCCGGAGCCAGTCTCATGTCCTCCCTTCACGTATCTTGGTTGTCCAACTCTTTCTTCAATTTCATACACCAGGGGCCTTCCAATAAATTTTTCATAAAAAATAAAAGATCATTTAGAGCTGGTTTCTGTTACTGGTTACCAAGAGAACTTTAACTAAAAGGATAAAGAATTAGTAAATAGCAATATTATACCCAGAATCCAGGTCTCATGATTTTCAATCTAATGCTCTTTCTGGCACAGCATGCTGCCACTCAGAAAAATCCATAAAGTCTTGATATAACTCATGCTTTGAGCGATATAATAATTATTAGGCAATGAAAATTCTAGGAAGAAAAATGCAACCTTTTTTGGAATCTTTATTGAAAGCTCTTTTTCAAAGTATGAGATGGAAAAAACAAAAGTCACATATATACCTACATACTTGATTGCATTAAACTAGAATAATGAATTCAGTTTACTTTAAAATGAGATATTATTACACAATCTCTAGGGTAGATTTACCAAACCATTAATATACAAAATAGAAAGACATTCTCTGAATTTTGAAATATCTTTCACTGGTATGTTTGATACTGCCACCTGGTTTTCTGTGAGTTCCTAGAGGGATGCAAATGAGTATGCTCCTATAGACAAATGAATATGCTTCTCTCCAAGGTTGTGAATGAAAAAATAAGGATCTTCTATTTTACTCCTGTCCCTTTTTATGAATAGAGAAACCAAGGCATTGAAGCTGATTTAATTGCTTGAGGTCCACTGAGAGGAGGCAGTGGAGGGGTCAAAGGAGGAACTAGAATGAAAACCCACATGCTTACTGCTTTCTAAGCTTGGGTTTAGCTTCTGAAGTGAATTTTGAATGAAAGGAGAATGATGGCTTAGTTTGTGTATATCTTTTATACATATCTTTATACCTCCCCATGCCTACCATGTAAACAGGCACCTAATCAATACTGACGGAAAGATGAATAGAGGGAGGGAGAGGAAACAAAAAGGAGGATGAAAGAAAAGTAGGAAATAGGGAGGGAAGAAACACAAAGCTACTGATATGGCTTGGATTTGTGTCCCTGCCCAAATCTCATGTTGAATTGTGATCCCCAGTGTTGGAGGAGGAGCCTGGTGGGAGGTGATTATATCATGGGGGCAGATTTCCCCCTTGCTGTTCTCATGATACTGAGTGAGTTCTCACAAGATCTGGTTGTTTAGAAGTTTGTAGCACCTCTCCCTGCTCTCTCTTCCTCCTTCTTTGGCCTGCTTCCCCTTTGCCTTCTGCCTTGATTGAAAGTTTCCTGAAGATTCCTCACCCATGCTTCCTGGACAGCCTGCAGAACCCTGAGCCAATTAAACCTCTTTTCTTCATAAATTACCCAGTCTCAGGTAGTTCTTTATAGCAATGTGAGAACAGACTAATACAGCTACTGAGCTGGAGAGTGTTAAAGGAGAGCTTATTTAAAAACTGCCCCAGGAAGTCCTGAGGACACATGTCCCGGTTAAGCTATGAGGCAGACAAGTTGGGAAACCTGTAGCCATACTGGCTGGAATGGGGATTCATATGTATAGAAAGGGAAAAGATGCAGAATAGAGGAAACAGAATCAAAAGAAAGCAAAAGATGAAGAGGTTGAGGTTGACTTTTGGGGAACAGCTGTGCAGTGCATGGTGAGCTCCCTGTCCTTCTCCACTGCTGGGCTCTCTCAACTCCCTCTGGATATTGGCCCCCTCCTCGCTCAAGGTGCCTACTCCTCTCCTGTTTTTGATCAAAGCCAGCCTGCAGGAAGCGGAGGCACATTCACAGCTGAATAAAACACTGACCTCTTTTTAAAGTGTTACCAAGACATTTGCATTTTAGCAGATTTAAACCTTGAGCTACAGAAACGAATTTGTAATGACGCAGTTTGTGTCATCAGCTGGTGGACTGGCAAAGTTTCACTTGGTGCCCCGAAATGAATCCCACTGAATGACTCTCACTGCTCAAGTCCTGCTTCTTCCCCAAATGCTCTTCCTCTTCCTACTTCCTGACTCAGCCCTCCTCCATGCACCTGGGCCCCACTCGTCTTCCATCTGCTCAGTTTCCTCCGCGCTTACCACTTGACTGGTAAGCCAAGTGTTAAGGAGTTCTAGTCCCAAGTGCACACACAGGAAGAAATTATGCACTGCATCCAAAAGGGGGTGTGTGTTATTCCTGCAGAATATGTGGCTTGTGCTTTGGGCCCAGGGTGGCATGTCCCCACTCCCTGAGATGTAATTTGTGCTCACCAGTGTCACAGGCTGGCCCATGCCGTGCCAAGAAAGTTTAGGTAAACAGGGGTAAGGAGGGAAATATGGAGAATGGTTTGAGGCAGATGAAAATAAGAAAGATTAATGGATGAGGAGGGGTGCATTTGGCCACAGTCATTCGATGCCATACTCACAGATGTCCACCAGGAGCAGTGTTTCCTAGAGGGTTCCTGTATTAGGGTTCTGTAAAGGGACATAACTAATATGATATATGGATATATGAAGGGGAGAATTGACTCACACGACCACAAGGTGAAGTCCCCCACAATAAACCGTCTGCAAGCTGAGGAGCCAGGAAGCGTGTCCGAGTCCCCAAACCTCAAAAGTAGGGAAGCCAACAGTGCAGCCTTCAGTCTGTGGCCAAAGGTCCGAGAGCCCCTGACAAATCACTGACATGAGTCCAAGTGTCCAAAGGCTGAAGAACTTGGAGTCTGATGTTCAAGGGCAGAAAGCATCCAGCACAGGAGAAAGATGAAGGCCAGCAGACTTAGCAAGTCAGCTAATTCCACCTTCTTCTGCCTGCTTTATTCTAGCCAGCCTGGCAGCTGATTAGATGGTGTCCACCCAGATTGAGGGTGGGTCTGCCTCTCCAGTCCACTGACTCAAATGTTAATCTCCTTTGGCAACACCCTCACAGACGCACCCAGGAACAGTACTTTGCATTATTCAGTCTAATCAAGTTGACACTCAATACTAACCATCACAGTTACTGTTTGGTGATCTGGGACCAGGGCCATTAGGACCCAGTGGGAATCATTTGAATTTCACAGTTAGAAGGTTGAATGAATGGAGAACTTTAAGGGCAAGCAGTAGAGTGTAAAGGTATGAATAAACTGTGTGTGTGTGTGTGTGTGTGTGTATGTATGTGTGTTTTCCAAATTGGTGGGAGACTAGCAGTTAAGACTTTGTTGAAGAGATCACTGTATCAAGAAACTGACATTTTAATAAATTCAGATCAGCTTCTGTTTCAACCATTCTGAATGCTCTGCTGTGGGTCTGAAATTAGAGGTTTTAAGGACCCATTGTACCCATTCTTTCATCTCTTGATGCCTCAGTTTCCCTTCCAAATGACCATTTCATTATTGACATGCCTTCAGTTTTCTTTTGCCTTATTAACCATGCAGCAAAAACAATTTAAATTCATGCCTTAGTAAAATTGCAAATTACTTTGGGTAATGGACCTCCTGGGTCAAAATAGCAAATGATAAGCCTGTAAATGCCAGTGTTCTGTCTACTGTATAAAGCTGGGCTCCAGAGGGAGGTGGTTTGGTGGGGTTCCCACCCAACTCGGGTCCACTTACAACTCTGAGCTCCTCTGTTTTGGGATGAAGGGAATGAGGTTTTCTACTGAGAGGGGAATCTATTGGAGATTCTCCTTCCTTAAAGGAAGGTTCTGGGGTGCACCATCAAGCCTGATGAACAAACTGCTATGGTTTTCTATCCTCCTAGGACTGGGTAGTGCAGTTGCAGCCTGAGCCTTGGCGGGCCCTGGGTGAGTTGCTGGTGTTGGGATCTTAGCAGGAGAGGAAGCAGACAAGAGGAGCCCAGCACGGATGCTTGTGAGCAGGAAGAGGCAATAGTATCTGCCAAGTTGATAAAGAGTAATGCGCGGATCTTGAAATCGCTGAAAGTGCAGAGGGAGGGGCCCTCTGAGGGGGAGAGAGAGCACAATGTCCCACCAGGGAAGCCGCAGCATTTCCTCTCTGGTTTGATTCCCGTTATGCATGTCAGACAGACTTACTCAGAGAAAGAAGGGGGTGGAGGGGAGTAGAAAATCAATTGTTTTTCATATTTATTGATCTCTTTCAATGAATCGCTGTGGTAATGGAGTGGGAGGGGAGAAAGGGTCAGCTCCAAAGGGTGAGTAGCCATCCACTTTGGCACTGGGAATGTCAGGAGCCCACTGAGGGTGCTGGATGAGAAACTGCCACTGTGTCCCCAAGAGGCTGTGGGAGGGGCAAGGCTCAAGTCTACCCAGGGTTGCGGGAAGGACCTGAACATGCCTGTTTAAATATTTGGGGTTGCAGATTCATCCAGATGAGTTAGAGTTCTCCACCCCCATGTTAGAAAATATACACATCTAATTGCAGAAAAGATGGCTACAGAAAAGAGTACTGTAGTAGAAAGGTATGTAATTTCATGAGAGCATAGCAAACATTCCAATCTTTTCTCCACATATGGTTTATGTAGTTATGATAGAACTTACATGTACAATATCATATCTTGCTTTGTTTGCTTATCAATAAGTTGCATTTGCTACACTATTAAAAGTTCTTTAGAACATCCTTTAAGTAGAACTTTTTTTTTGTTATAAAATAACAAATGACCATTACAGAAAATTTGGAATATATAAAAATATAAAAAAAGAAGTGAAAGTATTCAAAATTTTACCACCTAGAAATGACTCCTGATGATAGTTTAGTATATTCCATTCTAAGCTGTTTTCTGTACATGTATATATAGTGTATTTACCTCCATGAAATTTTGATCATTATATATATATACATATATATATTGTATATATATTATGTTCTACTCTTTCACTTATGTGATCAAATCATTTCACCTTTCCAGGTTGGGGATGGCTCAGTTGACAGGAGGATTTTTAATGTTCATGTAATGTTTTATCATATATGCCCAGCAGTCTTTACTGGATTGATCCTATTACTTCCAGTGTTTGGGTTACAATAAACAACACAGTGATGGCTTCTTTTTTTTTTTTTTTTTTTTTTGGGAGTAGGAGTCCCGCCCTGTCGCCCAGGCGGGGGGTGCACTGGCCGGATCTCAGCTCACTGCATGCTCCGCCTCCCGGGTTCATGTCATTCTCCTGCCTCAGCCTCCCGAGTAGCTGGGACTACAGGCGCCCGCCACCTCGCCCGGCTAGTTTTTTGTATTTTTTTGTAGAGACGGGGTTTCACCATGTTAGCCAGGATGGTCTCGATCTCCTGACCTCGTGATCCGCCCATCTCGGCCTCCCAAAGTGCTGGGATTACAGGCTTGAGCCACCGTGCCCGGCAAGTGATGGCTTCTTTACATTTATCTTTAACCTCTTCTCTCAGTACCTAGAAAATACTATTTTTGTGGAGATGGAGCTGGATTTCCCCTTAGCTTCAGGTAGAAACTCCACTTTCCCTGGCCTGCTGAAGCCTGGCCCATGCAAAGTTTCTAAACTTGGCTCAGAACCTGCTGAAAGCCTCTGGTGGTGGTTATCCCTCACTGACAACCCTCATTTTTTTTTTTTTTTCAGTTTAGTTTAGCGTTTTTCTAGAGCTTTCTGTCTAATACAGTAATACATATGTGGCTCTTCAGACTCAAATTAATTCAAATCAAGCAAAATTAGAAACTCGGTTTCCTGGTCATACTAACTACATTTCAGGTGCTCCAGAGACACACATGGCTACCATATTGGACATAAAATCATAGAGCATTTCCATTGTGGCAGAAAATCTTATGGGAAAGTTACCCTGGGCACTTCTGATTGACTTGTCTGGGAGTCTCTCTGAGTTTTGGGGGCTGTCAGTCTCTACTTGCAATCCCCTTCCACCATCTTCTCGGACAGACCCATATTTCAGTCTTCTCTATGCCTGCTTAATACCTAATTTTTGCATCTAAGTTGCAGCTTAGAGCAGGTTCTTTTTGTCTCTGGGTGAGTAAGAATTTACCCAGAGATCCAAGTGATAAAAGCACAAGTAGGCTTTTCTAGTGCTACCTCCTCAGACTCAATGAGGAAGAAAATGGATATTCCTAGCCAAAAAAGGAAGTTAGCAGAGGTGGCATCTCACCTCTCCAAGCTGGGGATGGCTCAGCTGACAGAAAGGGTGAGCTGTTGTTCCTATAGTCACCACCCTTAGAGGGCTAGAGCCTTTCTTTTCAGCACAAGGGAGGGCTAGAGCTTCTGTCAGTGTCTTCCAGGAAGGTTTCACAGCAGCAGCTGGGGCAGAGCAAGGTCATCAGTCACCACTTCCCCTTTATATAGGACTGGCCAGGTGTGGTCAGACTCTGATAGCATGTGGCAAGCAAGCAGGGATCGAGGGCCCTGGCACGCCAAGGGAGACCATGTGTTTAGGAGTGAGCAAGTCACTTAAACACACCAGGGTGTTGAGAAGGATAGGGCGGGACACAAGCTTCACACCAACGCTCGTGTAAAACAGAGCTCCAAGCCATTTACATTCACATTTCAATCATGGTGCCAGGATCCAAATTCAGACTGTTGCGGTCTAAGCAGATGGCATCAGCCAGGTGTACAGAAAGGCCTACAGGCTTTAATTACTTGGGGGGCGTATTAGTCTGTTCTCATTCTGCTAATAAAGACAAAGCTGAGAATGGGTAATTTACAAAGGGAAGAGGTTTAATGAACTCACTGTTCCACATGGCTGGGGAGGCCTCACAATCATGGCAGAAGATGAAGGAGAAGCAAAGTCATATCTTACATGGCGGCAAGCAAGAGAGAACATGCTCAGGGGAACTCCCCTGTATAAAACCATCACATCTTGTGAAACTTATTCACTATCACAAAAACAGCATGGGAAAGACCTACCCCCAAGATTCAGTTACCTCCCACTGGGTCCCTCCCATGATACTTGGGAATTATGGGAGCTACAATTCAGAATGAGATTTGGGTTGGGACATAGCCAAACCATATAAGGGGGACAGTCTAGTGGCCAAAGAAAGTCTAATTACAAAGTAAGATTTGTTTGGGAGGCAGATTCTAGACCCCAGAAGAGATTGTATTGAAAGCTCCTCCCAAGACAGGTCCTTGTCCCTTGTCCACTGCCTCTTCTCAGAAGACAGCAGCACTGTGGGAAAGGAAATGGAGATTACTTGTCCAAGAGGAAGTGAAGGAAGGAGACATTCTCCAGGACTCAGGTTAGCTCCTAGAGTCTTAGCTCTGTCAAAGTGAGAGCAAGAGCCAAGTTTGTCCTGCTGAAAGACCAGTCCTCAGGGCAGGCACATGGTAGATGCTCCATAATTTTTGGTAAATGAATGAATAATAATGATTTTATAATTTGATTTGATCTGGCCTTAATCAATCTCAACATGCCCCCAAAGGGCAAATGTATTTCAGGGAAGATAATGAGATTTGGGACCAGGATGGCTTTCCCTCACATTCTTTCTTAGTATTTTAAATTTCAGTATATAATATTTAATAAATTTATTGATAAGTATATGTAGAGTCTATATAACAATGTAACAAATAAAGCATACTAATGAAGCACACACTGCTGAAGCCACCACCCAAATTAAAAATCAGAGTTTTACCAATAAGATAGATGCTGTCTGCATTGTCCTCCCCCAGCAGATTCCATGGCCCTGCTCTTGCATGAAAACAACCATTATTTTGAATTTTATGTTTATCATTCCCTGAACTTTTAAAATACCATTTCACCTCCTCATCTGTGTGAATTATTAAGCAATATGTTGTTTCATTCTGCTTGATTTTGAGTTTAAAAAAGACATATTGATGATAGTCCTTTGAAACTTGCTTTTTATTCAACATTATGTTTCTAAGATTATCCTTGTGTCTATATCTACATTCACTTTTCACCGTCACCTAATTTTCCATTGTGTGAAGATACCAGACTTACTATGCACTCTCTCACTGATGGGCATGTCGGTTGTTTCAGGCTTTTGATGGGAACATTATGGTTGTGGATATCTTGCATATGACTCTGGGTACACATGTGTGAGAATTTCTCTAGGATGTGTACCTGGAGTGGAATCACTCACCCTATGGTAGATGCAATTTTAACTTTCAAGGTGTTTCCATATTATTTTCCAAAATGCCTGAATATACTCCTGACAAAATAATTATACTTATACTTCTGACATAAGAATCCCCGTGACTCCACATCCTCACCACCACTTGTTACTCTTGAGTTTCTTAATTTTTGCCAATATAGTGAGTATGATATTATGCTCCTAATTTATATTCTCCTGACTATTAATGAAATTGGCCTTCTCTTCATATTTCCTCTCTTTAGTTTTGTTGTTCGTATTTCCTCTCTTTAGTGGCATCCTTTCTCATACCTTTTGCTCTTTTTCTTTTGGGTTTTGTCTTTTCTTTGACTTCTTTTTTTTTTGAGGTGGAGTCTCGCTCTGTTGCCCAGGCTGGAGGGCAGTGGCCAGATCTCAGCTCACTGCAAGCTCCGTCTCCGCCATTCTCCTGCCTCAGCCTCCTGAGTAGCTGGGACTACAGGCGCCCGCCACCTCGCCCGGCTAGTTTTTTGTATTTTTTTGTAGAGACGGGGTTTCACCGTGTTAGCCAGGATGGTCTTGATCTCCTGATCTCGTGATCCGACCTTCTGGGCCTCCCAAAGTGCTGGGATTACAGGCTTGAGCCACCGCGCCCGGGCTTCTTTGATTTTTAAGAATTATTTCTGTGTTCTAGATACTAATCCTTGGGTGATTAAATATCTTTTCAATGTTTTCTCCAGTTGCTATTTACTTATTTAATGGTATCTTTTGATACCTCAAAATTCTTCTTCCTTTTTGAACAGAAGTTCTTGATTTTAGAGTAGTCAACATGTATCAATCTTTTCTTTTTGTGTTTTAAAAATCTCTTTCTGATTTTGAGTTTGTAAAAATACTCCTCTATCTTATCTTCTAAATGTTTTAAAAATTTTGACTTTTTGTATTTAAGTCTTCAAGGCACCTGGAATTGATTTTTATGTGATGTAAGAGTAGTGATTCACATATTTCCCTGGGTATCCCATTTGTGTGGATAGACAATTGTCTTGGCACCATTTATTTAAATTAATCCTATCGCCAGTGACCCAAAAGTCACTTCTGTATCAAGAATATGGATCTACCTAATAAATCTTGAAATCTGGTAAGGCGAGTCCCTTATTTCATTATTCTTGAGTGTCTTTCTTTCATTCTTAATCTGGAGGAAAGATGGCAGTTCCTATGCCCAAGGTCATAAATAGCAGGGACTTAGAACTCTGACAGTTTGTGTGTGATGCTTGTTTATGAGGGCTGCACCAAGTACACTATGCCAAAAACATCTGTCTGTGATGCTGAAGTCCCCAATTCAATGTAGGAAATTCCGAGTCTCTTTTAGCCTTGGGCTATACTTTCAATATCCTTCTAAGTGCTGAATTCCTAAGACAGCGAAACCATCTGACAGGAATGTTAGGGTTTACCCAAGGACAGGATATCAGTGTTTGGCTTGTAAACCAGATGCGGTGGATGTGACAGTCCCGGGAGGGAAGCAGCATGGTCTCAGGATGGCTTGCAGCCGGTGGTGCCATCCTGTCACACATTAGGAAGAGAAAATGAAGCAGAAGAAAAATGCTGCCTGAAATGTTCTCAGCAAAGCACTTTTCCATCAAAGCCTCTGCTTCTTGACAAACAGACTCTGAGATGCATCTAGGAATATCTCTGATGTAGAAAAATACAAGGTCAGAGACACGTCGGGTGTGGGAAGAGTCCATTTACTCATCTATATAATCGCTATTTATTGAGTGCCTACTATGTGCCAAGCACTACTCTATGGGCTGGGATTCAGCCTTGAAGGAAACAAGTTGCTGATGTTCGAATGCGGGAGAGCAGACACTAAACAGCTAAACAAACGAGCCAGATAATCTCACCCATGAATAACAGTTATCTAGAAAGGAAAACTGCATGATGCTCAGGGAAGGATTCTTTGGGGTGGTATGAATGGCAGGAAGTGGCAGCCTTGGCACAATCTGCTGTTTAACTCAGTCCTTCAACAAAGGCAGCTCAATAGAGCAGCTGGACCTAGGTGTTGTCACCTCTGCTCCCTTATCTTGCAGAGGCCTGGAGTTTTCTTCCATGCTCTTGGAGGTGGTCTTTCACTCACCAGCCTCACACCCTATCCCCCATCCAATCCCTCCTGTGGACTGTGGCGGCCTCCTTAGAGAGCTGCTGCCTGCCACTTGCTTTTCAGAATTGCCATTGTGTTCTTCCTGACCAGCCCTATCTGCATGAGCTGTGGGACCGTGTGCCCTCGGCTGCCCCAGCCAACCTGGCCTTTCCTGTTTTGCAGTGATGTACCAGGCTGTCCGGGGATTCAGGCTCCATTGCTGGGGCTGTCCTTGACCCGTCTGGTGCAGAGAGCTCAGAAACAGAAGCCAGGGGACCTAGGTTCTCATCCTAACTTGCTGTGTGACCTCGATTAAGCCTGTCTGGACTCCCATCTATAAAATGACAGTTGGTGTGTGATGCTTGTTTATGCACTAGTGGTTCTCTAACTGTTCTGTGGGATCCAGGTCTTTTCTCTCTGCAGAGGTGATTCGAATTTTATCCAAAAATGATTTTTATGGCTGTAATAGAAAAAACAAAACTCCAATGAGTTATACGCCAAATATCAATAGTTTAAAACCCAACATGTTAATTTGTTTTGCTAGGCAAACTCGTTTTTGCACAGATCTTAGAATAAATCTCTTATTGCCATCTGTGTGTGTGTGCATATATATATGTAAGCTATTTATTAAAATGTCATTGATTTGGATGCTTGTAACTCAGTTCTTATTTGGCATGTCTGCACCTAATAAACAGTACCAGCAAGTGCATGACTACAGTGCATACCTTCCCTGAGCAACTCACCGCCAGGTCCGTGCTAGCAGCATGTTCTCAGTGAACGTTGTAATATAGCCTGGGCCTGGCTTTTTTCTTTTTTTTTTTTAAAGTTAAATGTTTTAGTTGGAAAGAACCTTACATTTACAGAAAAGTTGTCAAGATAGTAGGGAGTTCCTGTATATTCTTCACCAGCCTCCCCTAATGTTAACCTTTTACATACCCCTCATCACATTGGCAGAGGAGGGGAATTAACGTTGGTACAATACCGTTACCCAAATTACAGACTTCATTCAGATTGTCACCAGCTCTTCTACTACTGTTTCCGGTCCCCTCCAGGGTCCCACGTGGCATTTAGTTGTCAGGTCTTCTTAGTCTCCTCCAGTCTGTGATGGCTTTCCAGTCTTGTTTTTCATGACCTTGACACCTTAGAAGAGTGCTGGTCATGTATTTTGTAGAATCCCTCTCAATTTGGGTCTGTTTTGTGGATTCTCATGATTAGACTGGGGTTATGCATTCCAGAACCCCAGTCTAATCATGAGATGCAGACTGCATGGAGATATTAATGCATGGAGATCTTGCCCACGAGTAGTGTGACCCAGTCAGCGTTATGGAACACAGCCCAATCAGACCAGTATTTCCCCTCTGTAGCTGGATTGAGGAGGGAACATGGGGACTGAAACCTTGAACGCTTCTGCTTTAATTACCCCGAAATGGTAAAAAGCATTGGGTGGAGGAGCCCCCTCATTAGGGATCATTGGGGATACTGAGCAGCATTACTGTTGAGAGTATGAAGGCAGAGGAAAGCTGAGATACAGCTCTTAGTGATGTCCCTTGGCTGAAGCCCCATGGGAAATGGCCAAATTCTATATTTCATGTCACTGAAAAATTGGTAAGAGTTGGAAAAGAGGAAGGTTCTGTAAGTCACTGGTCTCACTAACCAGGAATTATTGATACTGTCAGAAATGGAAAGCATATCTGTGCTTAGAAGGACATATATGAAGTGTGAGTGTGTTAAGTGGATGCATATGTGTGTGTGACATGGTGTATGTGAGTGTATATGTGAATGCATATGTGTGTATATGACACTGAATTTGTGAGTTTGTGTGTGTGCATGAGTGTATATGTGAGTATATATGTGACTGTGTATGTGAGTGTATGTGTGTTTGTGGGTGTATGACTGTGTGTTCATGAGTGTTTATGTGAGTATATATGTGACTGTGTGAATGTGTATGTAAGTGTGTGAGTATATGACAGTGTGTGTTCGTGAGAATATATGGGAGAATGTGGATGTGTGTGTGAGTGTATGTGTGTATATGATAGTGTGTTTATGAGTGTATATTTTGAGTGTATGTGTGTGTTTGTGACTGTGTGTGAGTGTATATGTGTGTACATGATAGTGTTTGTGAGTGTATATGTATGTGTGTAATTGCATGTGTGTGTGTGAGTATATGTGTGACTGTGTGTGAGTGTATGTGTGAGTATATGTGTGACTGTGTGTTTGTGAGTGTATGTGTGAGTGTATATATATGTGTATATGATAGTGTGAGTGAACGACAGTGTGTGTTTGTGAGTGTATGTGAGTATATGTGTGACTGTGTGTATAAGTGAGTGTATTTGTGAATGTATATGTGTATATGATAGTGTGAATGTGTACGACAGTGTGTGTTTGTGAGTGTATATTTGAGTATATGTGTGACTGTGTGTGTGTGCGTGTATGTATGTGTATTTGATAGCATGTGGGTGTGAGTGTGTGACAGCATGTGTGAATATATATGTGCATGACTGCATGTGTGTGTATGCTAGTGTATGTGTGAGTGTATATGTGTGTATATGATAGCATGTGGGTGTTTGTGAGTGTATGACAGCATGTGTTTGTGAATGTATATGTATTTGTGTGACTGTATGTGTGTATGTTAGTGTGTGAGTGTATATGTGTGTACATGATAGCATGTGGGTGTGAGTGTATGACAGCGTGTGTTTGTGAATGTATATGTATGTGTGTAACTGTGTGTGTATGTTGGTGTATGTGTGAGTGTATATGTGTGTACATGATAGCATGTGGGTGTTTGTGAGTGTATGACGGCATGTGTTTGTGAATGTATATGTATGTGTGTGACTGTATGTGTGTATGTTAGTGTATGTGTGAGTGTATATGTGTGTATATGATAGCATGTGGGTGTGAGTGTATGACAGCATGTGTTTGTGAATGTATATGTGTGTGTGTGACTGTGTGTGTATGTTGGTGTATGTGTGAGTGCATGTGTGTGTATATGATAGCATGTGGGTGTTTGTGAGTGTATGACAACGTGTGTTTGTGAATGTATATGTGTGTGTGTGACTGTGTGTGTGTGTGTATGTTGGTGTATGTGTGAGTGTATGTATGTGTATATGATAGCATGTGTTTGTGAGTGTATAACAGTGTGTGTTCATATGTGTGGCTGTGTGGCTGTGAGACTGTGGAACCAGCATGTGGCTTGGGAATTGGGTCCTAGGTCCAGCCTAGTTTCATGCATTCAACAACTCTACCTCTCAATTTCCTCTTTCGTAAGATGAACCCACCGGTAGGGCTCAGACTGACTGGTCTAAACAACAGGCATTGATTTCCCAAAGTTCTGGGGGCTAGGAAGGCCAGGAGCAAGGTATCAGTAGGACTGGTTCCTGGTAAGGGCCCTCTTGCTGGCTAGCAGACGGCCACCTTCTCACTGTGTCCTCACAGGGCAGAGAGAGCACTCTGGTCTCTCTTCCTCTTCTCATAAGGACACTAATTCCATCACTGGGACCCTGCTCTCATGACCGTATCTAAACCTAAACACCTCCCAAAGGCCCCATCTCCAAATATCATCACATTGGAGATTAGGGCTTCAACACAGGAAATTTAGGGAGCCAGAAACATTCAGTCCATAACAGGGAGGGAATACAAAAGAGACTTCCCATGAGCCCAGGTGTTCTGAGTGGAACAGACTGAGAGTGGAGGAGGAGCTTGGTGAGTCCAGTCCTTCAGCTGTATCCTTGGATGACTCATCCCCAGAGAGTCCATAGCTCTTCCAGGGAAAAAAACATCAAGGGACTGACAGAGGGGAGATTAGCATGTTCTATGAAGCTTGTCACCTTAATGGCCTGATGAAAGGAGGTGACAAAGATAGATCAGAATAATACCGTTGATCACTTAATGGATTGCCACTATCATTAACAGCCTTAATTAGTCCATAATATACTGTACCTCCACAGCAAGTGCCACTGTTAGAAATGGAAATCAGGCCAGCCGCTGGGTCAGCAAGCAGCAGGAATGCAAATGTCCACGACCCCTCAGATCCACACAAAGCCTTCTGACCTTGGAATTCAAGGTACTGGCTCAAGCACAAAATTCAACCTGAGTTTCTAATCAAGCCTGTCTTTGGCTCCTCTCTCTTTACAGTCCTGTTCTCTTCCTCACTGCTCTGACCAATCATTGTAGCTCTTACTGCTTTCACTTCCCTTGATGGTAATGCCACCTTACGTGTGCACATCACTTTGCGCTCTTCCCAACTTGTGTCTGTGAGACTGTGGAACCGGCAGCAGCTTGGGAATTGGGTCCTAGTTCCAGCCTAGTTTCATGCATTCAACAACTCTACATCTCAATTTCCTTACTCATAGGATGAGCCCCTACCAGTGGGCCATAGCAGCCCCAGCTGCCCAAGATACGCTCCTAGTATTCTTATAGAAACTGTTTATTAGTCCATTTTCAAACTGCTATAAAGAAATAACCAAGACTGGGTAATTTATAATGAAGAGGTTTAATTATCTCACAGTTCCACATGGCTTGGGAGGCCTCAGGAAACTTACAATCATGGCAGAAAGGGAAGCTGGCATCTTCTTCACAAGGCAGCAGGAGAGAGAGTGCACATGAAGGAGGAGCTGTCAAACACTTGTAAAGCCATCAAATCTCATGAGAACTCACTATCATGAGAACAGCACAGGGGAAACTGCCCCCATGATCCAATCACCTCCCACCAGTCTCCTCCCTCGATACGTGGGGATTATGAGGATTACAATTCAGGATGAGATTTGGGTGGGGACACAGAGCCAAACCATATCAGACTGGGACCATGAAATGAGGGCAAAGGAAGCAGCTGCATGAGACTTGGCATCTGGTTACAGTGTAGGTTCTTAATGGGCATCCTTAGTAACAGGTGGCTCGTCCCTGTGGCCCATGCTCAGCTCTGCAAACTAAGCTGACACACCTGAGAAGGCATCCCAGTACTTCCTGACCCAGAGGCACTGGGTGTGGTCCTAACCTGAGGGGAAACATCTGTTGGTCTCTCCAGTACCCTCAGGCTCTCAGCTGGGCCCATCTCTCTTGACCTGTACGTGAGCTGGGCACACAGGGTTGGCAGTTGGTTTGGGAAGTATGAGCGAGAGAGGGAGGTGGGCCTTGAGATTTTTGTCAGATGAGGAGACTTAGAACCAAACCTCCCCATGGTTCAGTCTGCCACTGGGAGCCAGAAAGGGTGTCTTCTTGTCAAAGGTTCTGCCTCTCAGGTATTGATTCATCATCTTTAATTTTAGACAGGGCATGCACATCGTATACTCTTTCCAAACACAGGTCGACTGCCATTATTTCCTTCATCATCTTCCTCTTTAAATATATCATGAAGGAATTACAGTGGCTGGGACCATCTATTTCCCTGGAACCAATGCTGAAAGGGGGCTGGGATAACGAATATCCTATTAGAGTAAAGTAATGTTCTCCCCTGAATTGAAATGTGCCTTTCTAGTCACCCAGCCCCTTTGATGGTGAAGAGGCAGGAAGCCATGGAGTGCTGTCTGTGGAGTGAGAAGGAGGACGCTAGGGAGAAGCTGCCAGGCAGAAGAGCCATGGGGTAGCCAGGAACACAGGCCATGACCAAGTTTATGGTTTGCTTTGGTGCCAGAGATTCTTGAGCAAGATGAAGGGCATATTTCTTGGTTGTGATAATGATAGTGAATGTTTCTCGAGTGCTAACCATTTATCAAGTGTTAAGCCAAGATTTCAAGATAAGCCTAAGCACCTTGCAACCATCCCATGAGGTGGGCGTTGCTACTGTCTCCACTGTACCATGAGGGGAGGTTAAGTCACCTGCCGGGGAGACAAAACCATAGATGTGGGGTTTGAACTAAGCTTTGCTGGACTCCAGAGCCCTTTGCTCACTCACTCCTCCAGGCCACTGCCTTTCAAATACTTTTGGCTGCAACCCAAGGTAAGAAATATGTTTTACCTGTGACCCACTGTCCACACACATATTTGAAATTAAACATTTTCACAAAATAACACTTATTTTTACTAGTGTGTGATATATTCTGACTTTTGAAAATTTCCATCCTTTTTTTTCTAAGAGACAGGATCTCCTTTTACTTAGGCTGGAGTGTAGTGGTGCGATCTTAGATCACTGCAGCCTCGAACTCCTGGGCTCAAGCAGTCTTTCTGCCTCAGCCTCCCCAGTAGTAGGAATTACAAGCATGGGCCATAACACCTGGGTAATTAAAAAAATTTTTTTTTGTAGAGATGGGGTCTTGCTGTGTTGCTGAGACTGGTCTTGAACTCCCATCCTTGAACAATCTTCACCTTGGCCTCTCAAAATCCTGGGATTACAGGTGTGCTCCACCTCACCAGGCCCTCATTCTTTTTAAAAAAAGGCTTGTTGGACTCACCACATTGATTTCACAACTTACTGGTGGATTGTGAACTTTCAGTTTGGAAACCCTTCCCATTGGTGCCTGCGAAAGTCATTTTAACCACAAAGAGCAGTTCTAATACGGCCTCTGAGACTGGGCTGGAATTTCTAGGAGGAGAGAATTTCCCCAGCTTGATTATGCAGCATTTGGGTCTGGGGCAGACTCCAGAGGCTGCTTCGTGTGGAGTAGGGGCTGGGGGCTGGTGAGCTAGCACATCTGGCAGCTGGAATTAAGACACGCTTTGCTGTGTTTCATGTGTGTTAGGGCACTGTGGGGGCTCTGAACTTGCAATGTGAAGATTCCTGCCCTTGAGGAGTTTATGATCTTTCTCAAAGAGCATCTCTGTGTGAAACAGCAGAAAAACAATACCAGACAGACGGAATCCTGCAGGAAACTGAAGGAACATGGAGGAGCTTCATCATTACCTGTCCACACGCAAGCCTTCCCACAAACAGAGCGACAGTCTTATATGAGCTGCCCTTCTACTTAAAACATCTTTCTTCTCCCTCCTCCTCCTCCTGTAGGACTAAAAAGATTCAATGGCAGACCACTGAAATTCTCCCTCCCACCCTGTCCCCAGTCACCTAATACTCTTCTCTGGAGGTCACCAGCCCTTTTAGTTTCTTGTGTATCCTTCAAGAAATAGTCTAGCACATATAAGCATGTGTAAATTAATTTTTTAACACAAATTGTATTGTTTCATACTCACTGTTTTGCATCTAGCACTTTCTATCTAGCACATTTTGTACTAGCACTTAATTTGTCTTGTAGATCACTGCATAGCAATACAGAGTTCCATGGTGGTTTTTTTTTTGGAACTTTCTAAAAATTTCTGTTTGGGTGAACCACAGTTTCTTTAACCAGCCACTTATGGATGAAACACTGAGATTATTTGTAATCTTTTGCTGTTATAAAAACTGAAGCGGTGAGCAACCTCCTTGCACTCTGGGATGTGCCTAGACGTGGTGAGGTGGGCCCAGGAAGGCATTTGCCTGTATCCCTGCTCTGTGCCCTCCCATGCCCCCCATCCCTCACCATCAACTTCAAGTCTGTCTGCCTCTTCCCTAGTTTCTGTCTGCTACCTCCAGGACCCTGTGCATGCTGTTCCTTCTCCTTGGAATATCCCTTCTCCCTGGCTGACTCCTAACTCACCTTCTGGGTGTCAGCTTGAGAAATCCTTTCTTAGGGGCAACTCTGTTCATCCCAGCATTCTGTAGACTTGTGATCAATCACTTAATACTATACAGGGTGACCCTAAGGTTTGTATGCTGTTGGGAATTTTAATATGTTTATTTCTATAATACAAACAATCTGCAAGATGGAAAAGAGAGGAAATTTAATCATAATTTACTATATTTAATTACCGAAATGTTGGCTTTCGACATATCCAGCATCATTTTAGATATATTTGGATAGAACCATTCCGTATAGTGAAGGGTTTATTACCTAGAAAATTAAAGAAAGAAACTAGAACTAATGAATCATTAAAAATTTCATTGAAATCTTGAGTAAATTCATTCTCTGTCACACTTTGCAATTTGCTTATATATTATATAGAAGCGAATTTATTAAAAACTCAAACTGCACAAGAATTACATGGATATCCTAATTTATTTATTTATTTATTTATTTATTTATTTATTTATTTATTTATTTATTTATTTTTTACCATATTTCATCTAAAACACACACACTTTTCCCCACATTTAACATTTCTGAAAGGGGGATGTGTCTCACTGTTAAATGCTATCTTATGATGCTGTGGGTTGGACAAGAGCATTGACTGCTGTGATCATTGTCTGAGCATGCACAGACTTGGTCATGGGTGCTTATGATGTCATCCCTCCAATGGATTTAGGTGCATGATTGACATTGCATATCTGGGGTTTAGTTTATATTTGAAATACCTTTTAAAAAACAATATTACTCTAATTTGGTACCAAAACAAAAAGTTTATATAGAAAGAAAACAGAACAGCAAGGTGTCAATTTGATGCTAGCAAGCAAAGCAAATTTTTTATCATTTGAAAGTAAAAGATCACTATTCTCTTGTAAAGTAACAACAAAATGCTTTACAAGACTAGTAGCCTGAATTGTGTCCCCCTTAAATTCACATGTTGAAGCTCTAACCCCCAATGTGACTGTATTTCAAAATAAGGCCTTTGGGGAGGTAATTAAGGTTAAATAAGGTCATATGGATAGAGCCCTCATCCAACATGACTGGTGTCCTTACAAGAAGAAGAGATACCAGGGATGTGTGAGCACAGAGGAAAGGCCATGTGAGGATGCAGCAGGAAGGTGGCCATTTGCAAGTCAAGGAGAAGGCCTCAGGAGAAACCAAAGCTGCCTGCACCTTGATCTTGAACTTTGTTCTCCAGAATTGTGAGAAAGTAAAGCTCTGTTGTTTAAGCCACCCAGGCTGTGGTATTTTGTTATGTCAGCCTAAGCAGATTAACATAAGGACAAAGAAAGAAAGAGTTCACAAGGAGATGAAGCTATGTTACAGTTACATTAGTTTGCAAGAATTGTGTATCACAGGCAAGCATGGAAGCATCAACATCCATTTGCATGATGAATGTCAAGAACTTGGAAGCAAGTCTTGGAAGCAATAGCGGAGCACACTTTTAGGAAATATGACCTCATCCATCATCCATCCATGGTGCCATTTTCAAGTCTGAGTTGGAAAGTGATTCAGAAGACTTCGACACTGACTAAGAAGTTTTAGGGATAGTGTAATTAATTTATTTTGCTTTTATTCCCCTTTTTGCCTGTATAAGAGAAAGACAAACTAAATGATTCTAAAAGAGTTTTTCAATGAATCTAAAAGTTGTAAGTGACAAGAAGTAATTGTGTTTAATTGGCAGTGCCCCCCCCCCCTTTTTTTTTTCTTCAGCAGACATAAGGCAATGGTGTGTCACAAAGTCAATAGTGTCCTGGATTTGATGAAACTTGGTGTAAACATGGTGTATTGGTCAGTTTGGGCTGCCATAACAAAATATTGCAGATGGGTAACTGAAAACCATTGATTTTTCTCATACTCTTGGAAACCGTAAGTTCACGATCAAGGAGCCAGCATATGTGGTTTCTGGTGACGGCTCTCTTTGTCGCTTGCAGATGGCTGCCTTCTCTCTGTGTGCTCTCGTAACCCCTTTTCTTTGTACATGCAGAGATAGCAAGCTCTGGTCTTTCTTCCTCTTCTTATAAGGACACCAGTCACATGACCTCATTTAATCTTATTACCTCCCCAAAGGCCCTATCTCCAAATACAGTCACATTGGGCTTAGGGCCTCAACAAATTAATTTTAGGGGGATGCGATGCATTCTGTAACCTATGGTTATTTAGTGTAAGTTTTTCCTACCAACTGAAAGATCCCTGAAAGCCACAACTTCTTTGATTGTCAGTTCTATGCTGATCACGTCTTCTCTGGTCACTGTGTACCTCAGCACCCAGCATGTGGTCTGGCACGCAGTAGATACTCCATGAACATCTGTTGGCTCACTGCAATCTCTTCCTGATCCTCTGCAAGAACAGAGGACCATTTCTGCTTTGGGAAGTAGTAACAGAGATCTTTCACATATGCTTCAGACGCTGGTGTCAAGGTCAAATCCTGTCTTGGTTGTAATTACTTATCATAAGTGATAGTGCAATGCTAGAATGTTGGAGCTCTGCCGTCCTTAGAAATCTAGCCGAATCCCCTCAACTCACAGATGAGGAACTTGGGCAGTGTTCTTACCCCAAGCCAGTTAGAGAAAGGGCTGGGGCTGGAGCTTGGGTCTCCTCTGTGGTGCCCTTTCTACCCATGACTCTGATCAGTGGTCTGGAAAGTTACAAGTGTCACATGGAACTGGGTGCTGTGGCTTTAAGACTTTTACAATTTGAGTATAGAAGCCAGGAAATTTATCATTGGAAAAATTGCATGCATTTTTTTCCTAGCTATAGATGAAAACTTTAACATTATTTTGGAGAAGATTAATCCTTTGTTCTGCAAGACCCCTTGAATGGCCCCTTTGGTTCCATCCATGCTGGGGAACTGGGTGGGGGGTGGGGGGGGGCAGTGTTGACTCAACGCAGAGGTAAAGCCTGGAAAGATAAATGTACTTTCTAGGAACATTTTACTACTGGTGATTGTGGGGGCGCATGGTTCTTGGCAGGGCTTCAGGGAATGAGGGACAAGCTGAGTGGCAAATATTATATTTTACTTTGCCTGAATTCTTGCTTTTTCTTATACACACAATGATGTCAGTGTATTCATGGTCATGATGGTGAGAGATCGGGGAGGTTGGGAGATGCGTTCAGGAAAATAGAAACAGAGAGAGGACACAAGAGCATGAGGTTTGATCTTCCCTTTGCACTGGAAGTGGAAACTGAGGCATAGGCTACCCTGCTATAGAAAATTAGCACAAAGGTCTAAGGACTGGAAGAATTGTCACTGTCCCTTTTAAATGAGAAGCCCTGGATCTGGGCACCCGGGATGTGGAGGAGATGGATCAGCACTGAATCTCAGGTAGAGAAGCTACTCTGGGTCCACTGGCCTGGGTTATAAGGTCTGGGGACCCCAGGTTCGGCACCATGAAGGGTGTTTTCAGTCCATCCTTGGATGGTGAACTTTGATATGACCCGGATGCTGCAGAGTTGCTGCTCTGGGACGCCAACCCCTAGAGCACCATGTGAGGGGTGCCCACTGGAACTGGGAAGTGCTGGACACTTGGGTGTAATTCCTGAGGACCTTAGAGATTTCTGGAGACTTGAAAAGATAAGATGTCTTGTGATTAAGCAGGCTGGGGCTCAGAGTCATTGCTCTTTGTACGTTGAATGTCAGTGAGCATTTGTCCCCACGGGCTAAGACATTCTGGTTAGACACACACAGAACATCTCTTGCTCCCTCTAAGCTCAAAATGCTTCCTTACCATTATTATTATTATTATTTATTTCATGTGATCAAGGTAAAAAGGGTAAAAGAGAGTGAAGATGTGATAGCCCAGAAACCATGGGTACAAATGGTCAGCATTTTTTTTTTCTTTTTTTTGTTTTTTGAGATAGAGTCTTGCTCTGTCACCCAGGCTGGAGTGCAGTGGTGCAATCTTGGGTCACTGCAATCTCTGCCACCTGGGTTCAAGTGATTTTCCTGCCTTAGCATCCAGAGTAGCTGGGATTACAGGCACGGACCACCACCCTGTTAATTTTTGTATTTTCAGTAGACATGGGATTTCACCATGTTGGCCAGGCTGATCTCGAACTCCTGACCTCAAGTGATCTGCCTGCCTCAGCCTCCCAGAATGCTGGGATTACAGGTGTGAGCCACCGTGCCTGACCCTGGCATTTTCTTGTATAGGAGTTTTACCAAGATTGTCTCAGTCTTCCAACCATCCTAGGCCTAGACCTGCTATGATGTGTGTTGATCTGCTCATGACCTCATGGGGTAAGCAGTGATGGGGACAGGGCTGTGCCTGGCGTGACAGCTGCCCGTGATAGAGGGACAGATATGGGGAAACCGAACCACAGTCTCTCTTGCACACGCAGCTGTATAGAGAGGAGGCTGTGCACTGGGAGCGGAGGCTCCGTCGTGGCAGACCCTGGGGGTGGATGAGAGCCCAGGCTTCAGCCTGGGCCCTGGTCAAAAGCTGTCAGGAAGCACTGCTATGAAAGACAGTGGAGCCCAGCTGACTGTGGGGCTGTGGGCAGACTCTAGTACTGTTGGAGGCCAGCAAACTCCTGCTTAGTATCTATTTTTGGATTTAGGAGTTGGAACCAAGGTAGAAAACTTTATAGTGGGGAGAAGGAAACTGAGCCACCGTAGAAGCTTCCTGTCTCAGGATTAGTTCAGGATCTGGGCACGGAGTGGAGGAGGGAAGTCTCTGTAGTCAGCCCATCGGAGATGGGGAGGCAAAGGCGTGAGAGATGAGGCAAAGCCTCCCACCTGCGGTTTTGGGATGTCTTGTCCTCATTTTCAGTTATTTGCTTGTTGATGGATTTTCTGCTGGAGTAACTACATCACAGGTGGGGAAACTGAGGCATAAGGCGAGCCAATGCTAAAGCTGCCAAGGGTTTCTCATAGACTTGGAAGACAAGCATGGCTTCTGTCAGTCTTCCAGAATTTTCTTAGGCAGGAGCTGGGACGAGGGGCAGCTGGAAGCAAGTCTGGGGGCATATTTGCTAATATTTTACTCCAAGTTAAAGAGCACTTCAAGTGTCTGAGAACGTCGTGTGGCCTTCCTCTTGTGCAGGTTGTGGAAAATTGCATTCTCCTGTGCTCAAGGCAACTAAGGAGAGCCTGGTATGTGCAGGACCCTGCTCTGGTATCTTTGTCAATTCCCCTGTGACAGCTGCAGATTCAGAGACCACACTTCAATTATGGACCCAGCAGGTGAAGGGGTGCTTGGACAGGGCCATCACGTTGAGATCAAGGAGGTAATTCATCCTTTTCACAGCCACGGAAAGGGGGAAGGATTGTGAATACAAATTGTGGTCCTGGTCTGAGAGTGGGATGGGGGATGAGGAACAGGAGAGCGGATAGACAGAGAAAGAGAAGGGTGAGGGAGCTGAGAGCCAAGGGAATGATCAAAAGGCTCTTTGGGCATGGACTTGTAGAGCCAGCTATCTCTGCATTCCCTCTCGCTCATCCTTGTCATTCCAAGCATTTCTACAAAGCACTGTTTAGGCATCAAACAATACCAAGAAGACTTGAAGCAATAGCTTCCTGGGAGGGAGCACATGCATGTTGGGGAAGCTGGATAGAGCAGAATTCTTCCCGAGTCCCTCCCCACCTCCTGCATCCTTTGCATGCAGCTAGCTGTGGTCTCTGCAGCCTCATTCAAATAGTAAAGGTGAGGGCTGGCTTGGGTTTGCCCAAGGGAGACGAGAATGATTCAGTGCCTGAGGCCAGTGGCATTTTGGGAAGAGAATGAAGCTCAGAGAACTGCTAGGCTGGGAAGTCCTTTCTCTGCTCAAACAAGGCCACCTTATCGCGGTGCAGTGGGGGGAGCATGTGGGGTGGCATCATATGAAATCTGACCTTCTCCAGCTTTACATGAATCTGGAAGGGCAACAGCAGAGCAGGGTTTTGGCAGGTGACTGGCTGCTACTGCCTGGGCCTTGTATGGCTGGGCTTTGAAGCCCACTTGCCTCAGGGCATTTGGGCATTTGTATAACAACCACGGAATGGAGCTGAGAGTGTGGGGCAACAGCCAATCTATCACTCCTGGGGGATATTCCTTGATGAGGTCTCTGAAGCTCACAGATTCTTGGAAAACCATACTCTAGAAGCCCCACACCTGGAACCTCAGACTATAGGGAATCTCCCAACCCATGTGGCTGGAAGTCCAGGCTGCTGGTGCCTCAGCTTCCCTGCTTGACTTGGGGTAGCCCCTTCTCTCCTCTGCCCCCTGCCTGGTTTCTTGTGGTCCCTAATTCCTAGGCCCCTGCACTCTCAGAAGCCTCTTGGCTAAGGAGCTTTACTGGCGTTTGGCTATGAAACTTTCAGTTTGCTTGGAGTTTTGTGCAGAGCTGAGCCAACCTGGGTGTTAGATGGGAGGCTTTGAGCTGAAAGTTTCTTGCGCTCATTTTCCATCCATCCTTATTGCAAGATGGTGGATGCTTTCCTCACACCTCCGTCTGCACATTGGAGTCTTTTGAAGGGGATGCCCACTCCTGAAGCTCTCTACCCTCTGAGTTCTGTTGAGAGGGCTTCTCCTAACAGAGCCCTGGAGCCTCCTCCTCCATCCCCCAGCCTCCTGGAAGAGTTGCATCCTATCTTTGCTGCCTGCAGATAAATACTTGCCATTCATTTACCTATTTCAAGTTCAATAACCTGGCCCTTGGAAAATTCCTGTGTTGTTAAGTATTAAATATGGAATTTTCTGATGCTGTTGCGTGATTTTTGCATCTTCTGGGGTTAGTTGGGGATTTGAGTCCAGCCTGACAGAGGCATGGGGCAAGGTGCAGGGCCGTGGGGTCAGAAACAGCCCATCCTGGGGAGCTGAGGAATTGTCACGGCATTTCTTCCTCTTCAGTCCTCCAGGAAACCTCTTAGCAATGTCAGCTCACATTGTTTTTTCCTTCTAATTGTTGGGAACTTTGTGCATTCTAGCTCTTGGTTATTTTGAATCTAGCACTGTATTTTGTCTTAGAATGTTTCATCCTGTGGGTGTATCATCCCGCCAATTTACAAGCTCCTGGGGACAGGGGTTATATCCCTAAATCCAAGTATACAGTTCAAAAAATCTATTCAAGTTCTTACTCTGTGCCAGGTGCTGTGCTGGCATTGAGAGTGCAAAACTAAGTATGCTATGACCTTTGACCCCAAGGAGGAAGCAATGGACACATGACTTCAGCAGAGCACAGTGACTGTATTAGGGTTCTCTAGAGGGATAGAACTAATAGGATAGGTATATATATAAAGGGAAGTTTATTAAGTATTAACACACCATCACAAGGTCCCACAATAGGCTGTCTGCGAGCTGGGGAGCAAGGAGAGCGAGTCCAAGCCCCAAAACTGAAGAGTTTGGAGTCCAGTGTTCAAGGGCAGGAAGCATCCAGCACAGGAGAAAGATGTAGGCTGGGAGGCTAGGCCAGTCTCGTCTTTTCACGTTTTTCTGCCCGCTTTATATTCTAGCTGCACTGGCAGCTGATTAGATGGTGCCCACCCGGATTAAGGGTGGACCTGCCTGCCTTTCCCAGCCCACTGACTCAAATGTTAATCTCCTTTGGCCACACCCTCACAGACAGACCCAGAATCAATATTTTGCATCCTTCAAAGCTGAGATTCAGTATTAACCATCCCAGAGGCCATCATGACAAGGCATGCATGCATATCCACATGTCCCAGACTACATGAGAGGTGGTGACCAGAGGGGGATCAGAGGGGCTCCTTGAGAAGCTGAGACCTGAGTGAGGCCTGCAAGAGTGAATAGAATTAGGTGGAAAAGGGAGAGGGCAATATTCAGAGACAGCAGCATGTACAAAGGCCCAGGGCACTTATTCAGTAATCTAGAGGAAGTTCTATGTTTCTGGAGTATTGAATTTAAGGCAAAGAATGGGATAGGATGGTGTGGATAAGTATAGCTTTCTGTGTGTGTGTGTGTGTGTGTGTGTGTGTTGGCACAATGCGGCTGTGTGTGTGTGTGTTTTGTGCCAGACCCCTACTTACTCCAGTAGGGATGGAACCATGTTAGAGAGGCCAAAGAATAGACCTGGAGCCAGTGAATGAGACATAGGGTTTATTGTGGCCTTACATATGGGTAGACTAGTGGCAGTGGGCTGGACAGGAGAACTGCTGTTTGTAAAAAGCATGCAGTTTATATAGCATTTTCACTTAGCACCCTCCGCCCAGGAACCTCCACCTAGCAACCTCCGTTTAACCCTGAATAAAGGACCTTGATGTCCTGTGTGCCCTGCATTCTAAGGAATGGGCCAAGGGTTTAGATGACCCTCATAGATAAGGAATGAGGCTCCAGGCTGGCCACTCCTGGATTTCTTAGCTTGGAACTCCAAAACCAACACTCTTCTTAGACCACAGGGCCAATCTCAGGGAATGCTTAAGTTATTGCTGTCAGATGCATCTGTCATGCACTGTGTGTTTATTACTGTCAGGTGCAACTGCCACGCACTGTGTTTGTGTGTGTGTGTGTGGTACAGTGCAGTGCATGCACGTGTGTGTGTGTGTGTGTGTGTGTGTGTGTGTGTGTGTGTGATGTGCTGGAGTTGCTGTGTGTGCTTAGTGGGAGAGCCCAATCTGATTCCTTGGGTGACAAGGGAGAAGATTCTGATGGGAGGAGGTGAATCACAGGTTTGCATTTTGGAAAACTCAGTCTGGAGAAAGATGGACAGGCCGTGGGGACATGGAACGAAGCTACTTCAGTGGTCCACCAAAGAGATGATGAGGGTCAGAGTTAGGGAAACAGCTGGGGGAAAACGTGAAAAATACTTCGGAGATAAAATGATCTGGACCAGATCCTTACCTTTAACTGTTCAGTGCCTGAATATATCCTCAATGACACAGTAGACTGAGACAGGAACAATCCGCACAAGAATGAGAACCTTGGTGGGGCGCGGTGGCTCAGGCCTGTAATCCCAGCACTTTGGAAGGTCGAGGAAGGCGGATCACAAGGTCAGGAAATTGAGACCATCCTCGCCAATATGGTGAAACCCTGTCTCTACTAAAAATACAAAAATTAGCCTGGTGTGGTGACGGGTGCCTGTAATCCCAGCTACTCAGGAGGCTGAGGCAGGGGAATCGCTTGAACCTGGGAGGTGGAGGTTGCACTGAGCCGAGATCGCACCACTGGACTCTAGCCTGGTGACAGTGAGCCCCCTCCTCAAAAAAGAGAGAAGAGAGTGAAGAAAAAAGAGAGAGAGAACATCAAGCCCCACTGTTTTCTCAATCACCTGGAGCAAATTGTGTTTGTCCTCCTCTGTCTCAGGCAATTTTAGATCTTTGTTGTCTGCAGCCACTCAGAACACTGGCTTCATTGATTTAATTTCTCTCTCCTCATCTCTTCACCCACCTCCCCCTATATACTGACTGCCCTTGACCCAGGAATATTTTGAGTTGAAGGGAGTGTGGAAAGCCTGATTAGGATGGAGGATGCCTTGGATAAGAACAGACACAGATTTTCCCTCCTTGTGATGTTCCCAGGGTTAAAGCTGGGGTTCTGTCTGCCCACCTTCCACTCCATGTCAGCCTAGAGGCTCAACTCTGTGTCCTGAGAACACAGAGATTAGAAGAGCTAATCTCTGGCACCAAATGCTGTAAAAGGACCACAGTGGGTCCCAGATAGTTTCCACTGGTCTTCAGCAAAATGGGGAAAATGTGGAGGCTCTCGTATTTTTTCATAAGTCTAAATTTATTCCGTTTTAAGTTTCTGCTTTTATCCTGAGATTATCTTCTTCCCATCTTGTGGTGTTAACAAGTCATTTAAAAAATGAAATGATAGGGATAACGGGATTTATTTTTAATGTGCTTATTTGGCAAAATATAAACTTGGCAATTTGGTGTTTATCTACCCTCCCCCAAATTATTTTGAAATTTTCTTGGCAGGTGAAATCTCAGAGCCTGGGAGCTGTTGAGATGGATGCTACATTTCTATCCTGGGAGGTAGATAATGAGTAAGAGCCTAACTCTGGAACCAGGCACATCTAAGCTCACACTCTGCTCCAGCATTTGCTCACTGTGTGATGACTTCTGGGCTTCAGGTTCCTGATCTGTAAAGTGGGAATAATATAGTAGCTACTTTATAGGGTTGTGAGGATCAAATGAGTTAATGTGTATCCTCTATTATTACTTCTAAAGAGTTCCATTACTACATGTATCATTTTCTTGTCTACCATGAGCTCTAATTTCAGAAATTCTACCCAAGAATTCTACCCAAGACTGCTCTTCCTTCACTATTTTTTTTTTTTTTTTTTTTTTTTTTTTTTTTTTTT
>NC_045441.1:121755626-121822221 GCF_002776525.5 Piliocolobus tephrosceles | reverse complement strand
GATTCCAGGTGTGTGCCACCATGCCTGGCTAATTTTTGTATTTTTAGTAGAGATGGGGTTTCACCATGTTGGCCAGGCTGGTCTTGAACTCCTGACCTCAGGTTATCCACCTGCCTTGGCCTCCCAAAGTGCTGGGATTACAGGCATGAGCCACCACGCCTGATCTTCTTCCACTAATTAATCCAATCTCTCTCATATTTCTTCAGCATTTAGAGTTTTGATGAGAGGTATAAGTAGAAAAGAAAGGAATTGAAAGGAGAGTGCTTAAAGTTGGAACATCTGACTATGTCCCTTAGTGTAAGATCAGCCCTACTTCCAAGCATGTAGCTTCCTGGCTTGGACATGTAGCATAGATTTAATCATCCCAGGAATAATGAGGAGAGGTGGGTGAGGAGCAGACGAGACCATGGGGTTTGGGGAGGGTCTATGGAGTTGAGTGTCAGGGTGAAGATATTTCAGTGAAAGGCTCATTCAGGGGCATAGCTACCCTGGGATCTCAGGGTAAAAGATCAGATAAGAGCATTTGGAAAAGCTTCCAGTCTGGGGTACCATCTAGAGCAGACACTCACTAGACAATGTGCTCATTCCTCCCTCTAGAGCTTGGCTTAGCTAAATAGTCTACTGGAAATGCCATATCTCCCCACTCCCCATCCAAATAATAACCTTCCTACAAGATTATTCAGTTCAGGTGATTCATCAAACACTTGTTAAGTATAATATCTTCCAGGAACCAGCTACTGGGCCCAGTTTTCAGGACTCAATAGGACTAAGGCACCTTAAGAGTAAAGGCTGTGCCTCTTAAACTGTATGTGTCTCATGGATACACAAAGTAATGAGATAAATTGATCAGTTTTTCAAAGCATCAATTTGAGTTGAAGACTGAAGAAAGAAAGTAAAGGAAAGCAATTTAAATGCCAAGTAATTTAAACTAATATTCTTATTTTAAAACAAACAGATCCATTATGGAACAGGGGCAAAATTTGCATATATTTAAAAAATAAAACGTGAGATTTCAAAGAAATTTTATGCAAGTGGTTGAGTCTTTTGGATTACATCCCAGACACTTGGGAATACACATGTTAATTATCTGCCACTATGGGTGCTCTGGTTTAAAAGTCTGAAAATTCTTTCTGTGTGTCATGGGAAGAAGTTGAAGGGTTTTAGTTAGGAAAGAGTCACAATAAAGGTTGCAGTTTAACAGTGTCACTCTGAGGAATACCAGGTAAGCTTACAGATCAAACACTTAATTTATTTCTACTCCCTCCAAAAACTCCGCTGACATGACCATAAAGAGTCAAATAAAAAAGCAAAAACCAACCAACCAAACAAACAAACAAACAAAAAACCCAAAATGGACAAATGTTTACAAAATTGAGGAAGCTGGAAAAACAACGGGCACATGACAAATGACTTAGCAGTTCAGAGAAAGTTAAAACTCTGCTGGGGAAAAACCAAGAATCAAAGTGATTTGCAGAAAGAACCAGAAGTCAGAAGCAATAGAGTCTGAAGTTTTCTGTTATAGACTGTGTGCTATGGACATTGAATTGTGTTTTCACCAAACTCATATGTTGAAGCCCAATCCCCAGTGTGACTGTATTTGTAGATAGGGCCTTTAGGAGACAAGTAAGGCTAAATGAGGTCATAAGGGTGTGGTCCTAATCTGATAGGAGTAGTATCCTTATAAGAACAGACACCAGGCTGGTTGCGGTGGCTCACGCCTGTAATCCCAGCACTTTGGAAGGCCGAGGTGGGCGGATCACAAGGTCAGGAGATTGAGACCATCCTAGCTAACACAGTGAAATCCCATCTCTACTAAAAATATGAAAAAATTAGCCGGGCATGGTGGTGGGTGCCTGTAGTCCCAGCTACTCAGGAGGCTGAGGCAGGAGAATGGTGTGAACTTGGGAGGTAGAGCTTGCAGTGAGCTGAGATCGCACCATTGTGCTCCAGTCTGGGCAACAGAGTGAGTGAGACTCCATCTTAAAAAAAAAAAAAAAGAGAGAGACACCAGAGAACGCTGTCTCTCCATGCATGCACAGAAGGAACACCATGTGAGGAAGGAACGCCTAGTGAGAAGGAAGCCATCTGCAAGACAGGAAGAGAGCCCTTACTGAAAATCGAATTGGCCAGAACACTGATCTTAGTTTTCTAGCCTCCAGAACTGTGAGAAAATAAATTTCTGTTGTTTAAGCCCAGTCCATGATATTTTGTTATGGCAGCCCAAGCTAAGATACTGGCCGGCAATAGGAGAAACAGTCAGAAGTTGTTATAAGGAGCAGTTGGACTCATGGTTCCCAATCCTCAGTATGCATCAGTTTCACCTAGAAGAGTTAAAAAGTATGCAGGTCAGGACCTCGCCACAGAAACTCAGAGGTAATGGTTCAGGAGAGGGTCTAGGCATCAGTTTTTTAAACTGTTTCCCAGGAGATCCTAATGTGCACTCAGCATTAGACTAACAGAATAGGACCTACCAGATGCCCTTTACAAGTCTACATACTCAGGTATCTGTCTGTGACTTTAGTGCAGGAATGAAGCTTTCCTCTCTAGAGAAGTCACACCAGAGAGTCTCTAGACTCAGAGTCATCAGATAAAATTGATGGTGAGGTTGAGTTAAAACCAATTTACTGAGGCCTCTTATTCCCCTTCTTCCATTCAGCTTTGCAGAATGCTGGCAGTTAGGTTTATTTGTCCAAGACAGGAGTTCTAAGTATTCCTCTCTGAGGAATACATTCCATCCAAGAGAAAAGCTCTAAAGGTATTACCACTTGGGGTCCCCTTACAAAAGGGCCTGGGCATACCTGATCAATCAATAGTGAGGTTAACTAGCAGAAAAGACAGTGACAGAGCTTTCAATCAGCATTTGAATACCTCACTCTTGAACATAAATAGACAGCCAAGAACATAAGACAGCTGAAGAAATATTTTTAACATGAGACAGAATTTGAACTAAGCAAATCAGAAGGAACTCAGAAGAAATGAATGCAAGGCGTAGTGTACAAGGAAAACAAAAAATATCCTCATGATGAAAATGCTTTGAGATGTAAGACAGAATACTACATTCATAAAACAATAATAGAAGTTTGTAAAACAAGGAGTTTCAGAGAACAAGATCACATAAATTAAAAATAAGAGAACAGAAATAACTCTTAACAAAAAAAGTTACAAGATAGAGTTGAGGAAAGTCTAGAAATTAGATCAAATTAACTTAGAGACTGAAATGGAAGAGAAAAATAAAGAAAATCCAGGAGATCCAAAAAATAAAAGATGTTTTGAAAAAGAGAAGAGAGGAAATGAGGGAGAGAGAGAGAGAAGACATTTTTAGAAACAAACCCACAAACAAAAAGGCATGTTCAAAGAATATGAGTTTCCAGACTAAAATGATCTGTTGAATGTTCAGCATAATGAAGGAGAGAAAAACACTCTAGCAGAAAATATTATGAATTTTCAAAATGCTGTATAAAGAGCCGAAAAGCTGAGAGACAGAGAGAAAAACAGGGAGAGCAAAAGAGAAATACAAAGGAGCAGGAGTCAACACAGCATGGGTCTTCTCATCAACAACATTAAAAGTTGGAAGACTGTGGAGCCATGTCTTTGGAATTCTGAGAGAAAATGCTTTTGAACCTAGAATTTTATACCCAGCCAAACTACCTCAAGTACGAGGATAAAATAAATTTTTAGGAAGGCAGGTCTCAAAATATTACTGCCTGTATACTCTTTCCAGGAAGCTGTTAGAAAATGTGTTCCACGAGGATGAAGACTATTGAGCAGGATTAGAAGGCTTCTGTCCTTATTGGAAAAGGAGGAGAGAGAGCTTCAGGAGGAATGTCACCAAGGAGAAAAATATTAAATGGATTGAAGACCAGCTGTGTTTAAACATATTGAGAAGAAATATTCTGGTGGAGGGTTTGGAGAGATATTAGTGAGAGTATCTGAGTCCATTCTTGTTACTCTAACAAAATACTTTAGATGGGGTTATTTATAAAGAACAGACATTTATGCAACCACAGTCTGGAGGCTGGGAAGTCCAACATCAGGGTGCCAGCAGATTCATTGTTTGGTGATGGCTGTTCTCTGCTTCAAAGATGGTGCCTTCTTGCTGAGTCCTCATATGGTAGAAGGAGCAAATATTGTGACTTCACATGGTGGAAGGGATGAAGGGCAAAAGGACCTAGTGAGTTTACTTGAACACTTTTATAAAAGCACTAATCCCATTTATAAGGGCAAAGCCCTCGTGACCTAATCACTTCCTCTTAATTCTGTCATATTGGGTCTTAATTCCAGCATAAGAATTTGTGTGTGTGGGACACATACATTCAAATGATAGAACTGAGGGCTACATAAAAACTAAGCAAATAAGACAATCAGGGAAAACAAACAAGCAAAACTGTACAGGAAAAGAAATGTAATCATAGTATACACCATGGATCAGCTATGAATAATGTTATATAGAATCAAAACAACAAAAGCCATGAAAATTGTGATATAAGAATCTCAGGAGAATGAAGACAGGAAAAGTGTGTGTGTGTAAAAGATCTAAACCTTCATCTTTGATAATAGGAAGTTGACAGATATCTAAAACTGAAAAGCATCAACAAATAGAAGCATAAGCATGTTATTTAGAAATGTAAAAATAAATGGCAGAAGGTGATGGGATGGGTGTTGGGAAGGAATACCATTCTTCCTTGTGAACCATGAGTTATATTTGGTTTCATAAACTGTAGTACTTTAATAAAACTGAAAGTTAAACTACAGAGATTGGAAATATAACTTTTGTAGATATTCAGAGGTGGGATTGGTGAGGGGTTGAGCCAAGGTAGAGCAGGTAGTCAGGAGCCATTGAAATTTTCTTGTCATCATAGATTGGATTCCAGCATGCAGCCTCTTTATTAAGGAGGGTCCTTGGGATCAACATCTGTGAAAGGAAATGGACAGAGTACCATGTTGTTCTGTGATGCAGGCTCACTTACATTCTCAGATGACCCCATAGGGTGCTCCAGAGCTATATCCTGGGTTGGGCTGAGATGCATGTACCTTGAGTGAGACAGTTCTCTGCAACTGAAGCAATCCCATTATGGATTGACAGATGTGTTAGGTCATTCTTGCACTGATATAAAGAAACACTGATATAAAGGTAATTCAAAAAGAAAAGATGTTTAATTGGCCCATGGTTCTGCAGTCTTCCAGGGAGGGCTCAGGGAGCTTTTATACATGACGGAAAGCAAAGTGGAAGCAGGCACATTACATGGCCAGAGCAAGAGCAAGAGAGATATGGGGAGATGCTGCACACTTTTAAATGACCAGATCTCACGAGGGTTCACTCATGATCACAAGGACAGCTAAACCACTCATGAAAAATCTCTCTTTGTGATCCAATCACCTCCCACCAGGCCCAACCTCCAATACTGGGGATTACAATTCAACATGATATTTGGGGAGGGACAGATATCCAAACTATAGCAAGAGCTGAAGGCTGAGCACTGACAGCACTCCCAAAGCTGAGGCAAAAGTCCTTCAGGCTAAATTGAGAGGGAATTTGGGCTGTGCATAACAGTGTCCACTACAGTAGGTAAAAAATGATGATGTGACAAGGACTTGACCTAGTTTGTGGCAGTGGGAATGTGGAGGACGGAATAGATTTCAGAGGTACTTAGAAGGTAAAGTCTACAAGGCCTACTTGATTGGTGATGGTGAGTGAAGGGAAGGAGAGTGAATTGGGATCATCTGGTATACCACCAGTTTTCTTGCTTGTAAGGCTAGGTTCACAGAACGAGGGTATATAAGGGTAAAGGTGATGAATTCAGTTTCGGATAAACTGAATAGAGAGGCCTGTCGGGGGAGACCTGCTTAAAGCTTCTATTTCAGACCACTCAGATCTTTTCTCTTAATTACTGATGACTTTGTTTTCTGAATTCCACAATCAAACCCTGAAATACATTTCCTACAAGAATGTAAACTCCATGAGAGCAGGATTTTTGTCTGTCTTGGTCTTTGCTGTATCCCAGTCCCTAGGGGAGACCATGGTATGAAGTATGCAGCAATATGTGGATATTTGTTGTTGATCTAGTGTGATGTTCCCATATCACTTCTTTGTGTCTGACTTCCTCAATGAGAGTGCAAGTCTTTTGCAGTTATAGTATGAAAATTATTTTACTCCTGTACACCCTATAGCACCCAGCACAGTGCTGGTACACATGTGCCAAATGCTTGAGAATGAATGGATTCAGGAAGGCCAGGGGATCTCAGGCCTCTAAGTGCCTAGGACTCCACACACCCCACCCTGCCTCCCAGACCTGCCTTCTGTGATGGTCTCTCTGGTGCTTGATGTGACAGATGCTCTACAGGATCTGTGTGAATGGTGTGAAAAGATGGTACCTAGAGCGAAGGGGAAATCCCCTTGAAATATTGCAGAATTAACCAGTTTTATTGGAGATGAACTCACATTATGTACATTAGCAGGGTAGGGAGGTAGTTGTTGAATTTTAAGGACACAAATGTCAGAATGTTAGAAGAGGAGAGTTAGGGATCCTTCATAATTCTGCTCCTTCAGGATCCAGCACTGTGCTGGGCTGGAGGGGCTTTCATCATATGGTTGCATGACCCTCAACCCAGAGAGGCTTGATTTGGCTCTCTCCACCTCTCCTGGGCTGAAGTCATCAGTATGTACCCCATCGGGGGGTTTAGGTTCTTTCAAATTGTCTAGCCCTCACTTTTGAGATGGAAAAAGTAAGTAGAGGACAAGTTTGAGGAACAAAGAAGAAAAAATCGTGAAGGCCAAATAAATGTCTTTATTTTTGGGGCTTAGAGTGCTGTGGGTGAAAATGCATTCACAGCATTGGCCATTTGTGGGGAAGAGTTATTTTATCTACTTTATACAAGAAGAATAAATTGGGCAATCTAGAAGCAAAAGAAAGTCCGAGGACTTGGGTGGTTTGTTCTCTCCTACCCAGGACCCTTTGTACACATGCTTCCTGTTCAGACTTGAGGACTGACTTAGAGGTGGGTGAACTTTTGAGATTTATGGTGACATTGATTCTAAGGGTCGTGGCAGGTGGTGGGGAGCCTAAATAGGGCAGCCTTTGCAAAATTTTCTGGTGGGGCTGGTGTTTAACCCTAAGCTTACTGAACACTAAATCAGCAATCTGTGAGTTATATGGACCAAGTTTATGACTAATACCAGGACCCAGGAACTGTGGTTTTCAAGCTCATGTTTCCCCTTCCAAGATTGAGTAGTCCCCAGATGGGACTTTTCATATGAAGTAGGATTTGGGCTTTGAGTTGGTTTCTAGGTCATGAAGATGAGTTTGTGCTGATCTGCCCATTCTCTCTATTCTTCCCGCACACACACCCCCATGTGACCTCTGGCATAAACATTTAGACTATTTGGCATGGGCTTTGTGATCTATGCTCATGAGCAAGGATCACCTTTCTCAGTGTGAAGAGACAGAACCTGTAGCCATGGGAGCTAACCAACCAGGCATGTGCTTATGGCCAGGGACATATATGGCCTATATATGCTTTGCATATTGCTGTGATCTTAATGAATAGTATACTACCATCATGGGTACTACCATTATGATGGCAGCATCAGAGTCTCAGCAGTGAGGGTAGGATAAAGAGCCCTGGTACTTGGAACCTGAAGATGTGGTTCCAGTCTTGCAACTGCTTTGGGACTAGCTTTGTGGCACTGAGCATGTCACCTAATCTCTCTGAAATTCTGTTTCTATTAAATGACAATCTATCTTGACTACATCATAGGAGGTTCTGAATATTGAATGAGACAATATAAGAGAAAGTGCTATATAAACTGTGAAGTGCTATGTGGCCAATATGCTGTGACTATTACTGATGACAATGCAAAGACTAAGCTTCCTTTATTCTTTCATTCCCCTGATGTTAAGTGCCTCATATGTGATGGATACTAAGCCAGGTACTAGGAGTACAACAGGCCAAAAGCAACTAAGCAGCATGGCTTTATGATCCAACGTTAAGATTTCCAGGTTCACATTTGGTGGTCTGCCACCTTTGGGCGAGGTGCTGTACACCCTGGGGGTTGCTTCCTGCTAGACCTTTGGATGGGTCACCTGTAAAGGCCTTTGGAGTGGTTGTTTTTAAACTGTTCTCTGTAGAGCCCCAGGGTCCCAGGGAGAAACTCACATGGGTATGGGGTAGAGCAAACACGAGGGACTCTAGGCCCTCCTTCCCCTGTCTTCAGCCAGGCCTGTTCTCCTTTGACTGCTTTATTGGATTGTTTGAAAACTGCTGCTATGGTGGAAGGAGCTGGACAGTCTGGCTCCTTGATCTTTTCTAACTTTTGCAGTGACTTATGGGTGAGTCATTTTTAAAGTCCATTTCCTCCTCACTCTTCCCAGGGCAGCCAGAGGCATAGACTGCTGTCATTATTGGAAAGTAATCAGGGTATGAAGACTAATTTTAGGTTTTTTTTTTTTTTGAGATGGAATTTTGCTCTTGTCACCCAGGCTGGAGTACAATGGTATGATCTCGCCTCACTTCAACCTCTACCTCCTGGGTTCAAGCGATTCTCCTGCCTCAGCCTCCCGAGTACCTGGGATTACAGGCATGTGCTGCCACGCCTGGCTAATTTTTGTATTTTTAGTAGAGATGGGGTTTCACCATGTTGGCCATGGCTGAACTCCAGACCTCAGGTGGTCTGCCTGCTTCCACCACCCAAAGTGCTGGGATTACAGTTGTGAGCCACCATGCCCGGCCAATTTTAGTTCTTATACCCAATGGGGAAGGGGCTGGGAGAGTCACCTGGAGAGGTGGGTTGGTTTCCTTTCACAGCCATGGAACAATAGTCTGCACAAATAGCTTTGATAGCCACCTGGCTGGGCAGCCGTGCTTCATGAGAAATGCTGGGCATGACTCTACCTCGGGCAATTTCTCCATGCCACAGAAAGTCAACTTCAACAGGTAACCTGGTAACCATATGGTAGATTCACCCCTGGCCCTGAGCTCGAGGGCAGCTTCCTAACAGCAAATGGCATTTTAAATAGTCTTTGACCTTGGATGAAACAATTCTGCAGCATCTAGACTCTCTGCAGTAATTGACTCTGATGGCTGACAGGACATTTCCAAGGGAACAGGGTCCCCCAAGTCTGAAGCACTGACCAACAGCTGGAGTCATCTGGGAAGTAGTTCTTAGGTCACAGTGAGGACCAGAAAATGGAAGAAATCTCTTTTTTAGCTAACTTGTGACATAGGCCAGGGATTTTTTTTTTTTTTTTTTCCTTCAGATAGCTCCTAATTCTTTAGACAGTTTCTAAGATGGAGTATTTTGTGCTGGGAGGTATACCTATATGCACAGGATGACTCCCTGATTATTTTCCCAATGTTTTTATAGCATCTGCAATCATCTTAATGAGCTAATCCTCACTACAATACTGGTGGCTGCTGTAATAATAATAAATAACCCCACAAATGCTTGAATAGGAGAGAAATTTGATTCTTGCTCACATTAAACCCAAAGCAGGTGTTCAGGATTGGCGAATAGATCTTTTTCAAGTGGTGATCTAAGGACTCAGGCATCTTTCCTCTTTCCTCTGTATTTCTGCCATCCTCAATGTGTGGCTTCTAGGTTCATCATGCTTGTTTATATCCAGCCAGTGGAAGGGAGGAGAGCATGGAAGATTGTGTGTGGAAGGTTTTTATAGGCCAGTCCTGGAAGCAGTACACATCGCTCCATTTACATTTCAATGGCTAGAACCCAGTAACAAGTCTCTACCCAACCACCGAGAAGTCTGGGAAACACAGTCTAGCTGTGTGCCCGAGGAGAAGAGATTTGGAGGATAGCTAGCTGTCTCTGCTACTACTATCTACTTAGGTACAGTCTCCCTATTTATGGGGAGAAGAGGGCAAGAAATAGAGTAAGAAAAATTATCTTAAATAGCAGCAATGTAGTTGACTTTCCACATTCAGATACTCCTGGGAAAAATAAAACAACAGTGGGAAATCATCTTCACTCATCCGATTTGAAATGATTTTTAAGTTTGGTGATGATGGCAGAGGTTTAGGAACACTGGTTCTCTCATACCTTGCTTGTGGGAAAGTAAATTGGTGCAGCCACTTCAGAATACTATTTATCAGTATTTACGGCAATTTTAAGTGCTCATGTCCTTTGACCCACCAATTTCATTTCTCATTATTTCTTCCTAGAGTAACACTTGCCCATGTATATGGTGGGGCTCAAATAAGATAGCTTTGAAGCAATGTATAAAAACCAAGAGATTGGCCAGGTACGGTGGCTCATGCCTGTAATCCCAGCACTTTGCGGGGCTGAGGTGGGCAGATCATGAGGTCAAAAGATGGAGACCATCCTGGCCAACATGGTGAAACCCCATCTCTGTTAAAAATACAAAAATTAGCTGCGCATGGTGGCATGCGCCTGTAGTCCCAGCTACTTGGGAGGCTGAGGCAGAAGAATCGCTTGAACCAAGGAGCCGGAGGTTGCAGTGAGCCGAGATTGTGCCATTGCACTCCAGCCTGGGTGACAGAGTGAGACTCCATCTAAAAAAAAAAAAAAAAAAAAAAAAAACCAAGAGATTAAAAACCACCTGAATGACCAGCAGTAAGGGACTAGGTAAGTAAACTCTGGTTCACTTGAATTATAGAATAGCATGGAATGGTAGAATGGTGCTATGGACTGAATGCTTTTGTCTCCCTAAAATTCATATGTTGAAGCTCTAGTGTGATGGTATTTGTGGGTGGAGCCTTGGGGATGTGATTAATTCATGAGGGTCGAGCCCTCGTGAATGAAATTTGTGCCCTTATAAGAAAAGACATGAGAGAGATGATCTGTCTGCCCTGCGAGGATACAGCGAGCAGGAGGCCGTCTGCAAACCAGGAAGCAGGCCTTTACTGGAAACTAAATTGGTCGGAACCTGGGTCTTGAACTTTCAGCCACCAGACCTGTGAGAAATAAATGTCTGTTGCTTAGCCATTTATCACATTGATGCTATTCTGTGATAGTAGCCTGAACTAAGACAAATGGTTAAAAATATAGGGTAGAGTTATATGAGTGGATGTTTAAAGGGCTTTAAGACACATTCCAAATGAAAACAGCAAGTAGCAGAGCAAAAGGTATCATATGACATCATTTATAGAAATAATAATGACAGCAAGACAAAAACTACAAATCTCTCTAAGTACATATATATTTACATACATCAAAGCACAGGGAAGAGTCTGGAAGGTTATACACCAGGGCAATGTTGTTACCTTGGGAGAGAGGACTGGGTTTGACATGGTAGTTAAGGAGACTTGAGATTTTATCGTTTGGATTTTAATAACCCTAAAGCATCCTCAGTGTACTACTTATATAATTAAAAACAAATTAATAAAAATAAAGATGTTAAATAAAATAAATTTTAAAAACTCAAATATTTTGGACTTTGCAAATATAAATACCAATGGTGTTTATCATGTTTTGTTATGTTAATGTTTTAAGACCTTGAACAAAGAAACAAAAACTAAGCAAAACAACAAGAACCCTCTCAGAAATCCTAATCAGAGGCAGGCCACTTATCCAGGGTGTCTTCAGAAATCTCAAGAGTAGGTGGGATTATGAGAAGATGCATACTGAGTGTGTCATGACGTCTTTCAAGACCAGTAGGTGATCATGTGACCCTGTAGCCTTAAACATAGTACTATCAAAAAAGAGCTTATTCAGAAAAATGGGCCGGGCATGGTGGCTCACGCCTGTAATCCCAGCACTTTGGGAGGCCGAGGTGGGCAGATCACAAGTTCAGGAGATCAAGACCATCCTGGCTAACATGGTGAAACCCCATTTCTACTAAAAATACAAAAAAAAATTAGCCAGGCGTGGTGGCGGATGCCTGTAGTCTCAGCTACTGGGGAGGCTGAGGCAGGAGAATGGCGTGAACCCAGGAGGCGGAGCTTGCAGTGAGCTGAGATTGCATCACTGCACTCCAGCCTGGGCGACAGAGCGAGACTCTGTCTCAAAAACAAAAAAAGAAAAATAGACCACAAGTAGTCCTGCTGTCATCTAGTACCTCTCCAGTTATGTTCCAGTAGTTTGATAGTTGGAGTGAGATTGGTTCTATAGCTAAAATCAAGTAGTTGGTCACACATCTTTGTTTAGCTTCTCGAATATGCCATACGCTAACCCGGAACTGAAATGGAGCCATGAATAGGACAGTCATTGCCACTTTGCTCATGGGGCTTGTAATCTAGAGATATTTTCCTAATTAATACAAAACATTTAGTCAATTCATAGAATTTTCTGTTTACAGTTTTTCTTCCATAGATGTTTCCTTTGATTTTTGATTTGCTTACATACCAGCAAGCACAAATGACAACAGCAGTAAAGCTGATAAGTATGAACAGAAAATAAATATTAACAGTAGCAAATAAGTATTAACAGAAAAATTCAGAAATCACTTTTCACGTTTAATCTGACAGTTAATCTTTTTGGACAGGTAAGCATGGTTGTGATATTATATTTCATATATATGATATAATCTTCTTGTCCCCATTTAAAATGGTTGATTTGTACGTGGAATTTAAAATATCTCATGGGGACTAGCCAGAGAATGTCGTGATTTCCAGGCTTGATACTATCTGGAAAAGTTTGAGAAATGTACATATATGCTTGGCTCTTTTTAAGGGTTCGTTTTCCTAAGGATTCAAAACAGGCGGAAATCTTGGTTAAGAAGGTTTTTTGGGATTTACACTTCGCTGACATTTTCCCACTGTTCTGAGTCATTTCCTTCTGAGCCACAGCTTGTCTAGTTACCAGGCAGTGTCTGGGTCATAGAAATACAGTCTAATGAATTTAAAAAATTTCCAAATAATTTGTGTCCTCTTCTTGCATTTTTAAATTTCATAATGTCCACAGTGATACTTCTGAAATCTACTTTTCTTTCCTATCCACTTCTCTCATGGAGCCCAGGCTACCAGAAATCACTTTCTATGTTTAATTTGACAGTTAATCTTTTTGGACAGGCATGCATGGTAGTGATATTATATTTCATGTATATAATATAATCTTCTTGTCTATAATTAAAATTGTTGATTTGTAAATGGAATTTAAAATATTTCATGGGGGCTGTACAGAGAATGTCATGATTCTGTCCTCCCAACATAAACCTTCTGCTACTTTTCTCTCTTCTCCTTGCCTCACAATCTTGCATTACAAAAGCCCAAAGCACTTGTATGGCCTGAATGAGCCTGGTCTAGAGAAGGAGGAGGAAAAACGGAGAGGCAGGCAAAGTTAGGCAGAGCTAGAGGGAAGCAGGGAGTGAAAGGTAGAGAACAGTCAGAGGTTAATTATGATTATCTTTTCACATAATCATTTGTGAAATAGTTCACTTGGTCAACACATATTTATTAAGAACATACCAAGTGCCAGGGCCTGGAGATACATTAATAAACAGACAGAATGAACATGGCCTCTGCCTTCATGAAGCTTCCCCTAATGGGACTTAGAGAGGAGTAAGCAGGTATTCACACAGCACCGTGATGAATGCTGAAGAACAGCAGTGCAGGATTCATGGGCCATGGTGAGGTAGGAGGAAAAGCTTCTTGAAGAAGGCCACATGGCTTGCTAGGAAGCCAGAGGCTGCTAGGTGTCCACTAATATTCCTTTAATAATAGCACCTAAATTTAGCTGACCAATGGCTGCCCAGCTACGGACTACATTTCCCAGGCTCCCTTGCAACTGAGTTTGGCCATATGACTTAATGAGGTCCATGAGACCTCAACAGGAATGATGTGGGCAACTTCTGGTTTGCACCCATAAGATGAAGGGTCTGCCTTCCTGCTCTGATTCCTGTCTGGAAAGTGGGCCTGGAGGTGGTAACTGGAGCAGCCACCTTAGACAGTGAGAAGGAAGCTCAATGGTAAAGGTGGCAGAGGAGAAAGAATGAAGCAGAAACAATACTGTTGAGCAGAGTTGCCCTACCAGCCCAAGACCTGCAGATAAAAAGATTCTATCTGGTATAAACGACTCTTATTTAGTTTCTATTCTGGTAGCTGGACAAATATTTTAGGTCATATATCAGGTTTAAGAGAGAGTTCTGAATTTCTAATCTCTTCTTATCCACTTGGGATCCCACAGTTTAATTCAGTAGCAGTCCTTGGATCAACCAGTCTGGGAGGCATTTGGGAAATGGGCTGTCAGTGTTTTAGATTTCATGGGAGGAAGCCTCAGTGATGTAGATACTCTTCCAATTTAATTGCTGTGAAAATTTCTAAGAGACAGTGATTACTGCCTTATTTGCTGAAAGAATGGCCTAAAGGAAAAGAATTTATGTATTTGGTCTGAAATCAAACTCCTTACTATTAGGAAGACATAGGACATGCAGAAATGGAATACAGAGGCATTTTTCACTCTCTAGCTTGGAGCTCTTTAGCCCAGGGTTCAGGAATTGCCTCGGGATAAGAGTGGAAAGTGCCCTTCAGTTCCTGGAGCAAGTCTACCCACATCATGCCTTCCTGATCAGTCTTCAGACTCTGAGCCATTTCTTACATTTTGATCCCATCCCTCAAACCACCCTGTGCTTTTCCTCCATGGCACTGTGGCTCCCTGTCACTACTGAGAAGCACCCTCTCAGCATGACAACTGAGAGGGAGCAAGCCTCAGAGAACAAACCAGTGCCCAAGGTGGCACTCGGGTTCTTTTTTTTTTTTTTTTTTTTTTGAGACGGAGTCTCACTCTGTAGCCCAGGCTGGAGTGCAGTGGCGCGATCTCTGCTCACTGCAAGCTCCGCCTCCCAGGTTCACACCATTCTCCTGCCTCAGCCTCCCGAGTAGCTGGGACTACAGGTGCCCGCCACCATGCCCGGCTAATTTTTTTTTGCATTTTTAGTAGAGACGGGGTTTCACCGTGTTAGCCAGGATAGTCTCGATCTCCTGACCTTGTGATCTGCCCGCCTCGGCCTCCCAAAGTGCCAGGATTACAGGCGTGAGTCGGGTTTTTTACAAATAGGATCAGTCAAGAGAAGCTAGGTTGTGCTGATGTAATGAAACCCCTCAGATCTCAAATCCAACATGGCTGCGCACTTTATCCACTCAAGTCACCCTGGATGACTCTCTTGACTCCACCATCCAACATGAGGCTTCAGGCTTCGTTGTGGTGAGAGGAGAGAGGGCATGGGAAGTTCTTGCTGCTCCCCATCAGAAGGGACCCATTTGCTGGACAGAGCAAGTCATGCAGCCACTCCTGACTTCATGGATTGGAGAGTAGGGTCCTCCTGTCTGTCTGGAAAGGAAGGGCAACTGGAAGGGTCAGAGAGCAGCACAGTCTACCACAGAGATGACCCGTGAAAGGGCTGGCGGGCAAACGCAGTGTCTTCAAACAGGTGCATATTCCAGGAGACGCACAAGAGGATCCACTGGGCGCAGGAAGAAGATAATAGAATGTTGAGTTGTATTTATTCTTTGTCTTCTCCTTTTACAGTTTCTATATTTTAAGTATGTCCATTACATCCACTATAATGTCTATTTATAGTATAAATAATGTTAGACATGTAGTTTATGTGATTATAATTTATAAATAAATATGTATATACTGGGGGTGGATGCTCAAAAAGTTTTATGAATGAGGCAAGCAATTAAAAATGTTTGGAGGCCACTGGGCTGGAGAACAGGACCCAGAGCCTCTTAGGTTGTAAGTGCTGAGGGCTCTTAGGAAACAAGCTCCTGCAGCCCTTGACCTCAAGTGACTCAGTTTCCTTGGCTATGAAATTCCCATCATGATTCCCTTTGCAGAAGCTTTTAGGATCAATACCCCAAAGGTCCTTAGAGAACAGGCTGAGACAGGATAGGCAGGCAGGGTAGACAGAGGAGGCTGAATACATTTTCTCCTCTCTTGCCTGCAGCCAGCAAATGCAGAAGCACTGCAGTGCTTTGCAGAAGCACTGTGAAGAGGCAACATGCTTTTTAAACTGTGCGTGGCACATATAGTGGGTGTGTGGGGTGCATGGTTCCTGTCTGTGTGTCAGGTAGAGAACGCAGCCTTGGACTGGAGAGCCAAGGGAAAGCATGACCAGGGAGTCTGGGCGTTATCTGCCATTGCTTTTCCTGGTGTGGCTGGAAATTTTTGAGGGATCCACTCCAAGGGAAGAGTGTTGCTAGCTGAGTCTGGCTGATTTGGGGATAGGGAGAAAGCAGGTGGTGGGGAAGAGAGAGAGAGAGAGATCCTTTATCTGTCAAAAAGTGTATTAGGTCTCCAGGGGGGAGCCAGAGGGGAGAGGGGAGAGGGGAAAGGGGAGAGGGGAGAGGGAGGGATAGAGGTGGGGAGAAGGAGCGAATGCATGCATGTGTGTGTGCATGTGCATGAGTGTGTGTGTGCACCCACGTGCACGTTGCTGAAAGCTGATGTGGACAGAGTCTGTTAGTTTTTCTTCCTCTGGTTCAAATGGGGTCTCTCAGCTTTGGAACGTGGAAAGGGTCACTTCCCTGCTCACTCCAATGGCCCGCAGAAGGGAAGAAGAGCAGGGAGGGGAGTAGGAGCAGGGAATAAGGTAGCAGGTGCTACCGGGTGCGGAAAGGAGAAAAAGTGTCAGAAGACAGATTCCCAAATGAACACCGGAAGTGACTCTTCTTTGCGTCCAGAGCCCTCAACCAAAGGCTGCAACCCAGAGCTCTAGGGACGCCGAGGCCGGGCACTGCGGGCCGCCTGCAGTGGCGGGAGCAGCTCCAGCCCACATCCCCTCCGCCAGGGGCGCGGGCTGCAGAAGTTCCTACGGCGGCAGTCCAGGCAGACAGGACGCGCGTGGGGTTCGTGCTGCACAGGCATCAGTTTCCCTTAGGGCCCTGCCCCCTCTGCCACCACTCCCCTCTCTGTGAAGGACATCATCACTTTCCCAGCTACAGGCTCAAAACCGCAGCCATCTCCCGAACCCCCCTCCCGCTCCACCGGTGGCCAAAGCCATGGAATCTCAGCTCTCCCAGATCCCTCCCTTCCCGCCCCCATGCCGGGTCCCTAGGTCGGGAGGCAAAACCACAGTGCGTCCTAAAGCCCTGTGCTGATGGTATTAGGACCTTCTAAATCTTTTGTTCTATGGAAGAGAAACCAGCGTTCTAAAAGAGGGCGAGGGCTGGGAGGAGAGAGATTGATTACAGTTTAAGGGCAAGGGAGATCTTGGGAAGCCGGGAGGCAGGATTTCAGAAGAGGCTCCGGAAGGGTCTGGAACTTGGAAGCCAGCGGGACACAGGCGACCTTCCCAGACACTCCTCCATCTCCGCCTCTCTGCACATCTGCTTCCTCCTTCTCTGCAGCTTTTCTCCGCGGCTCCGTTCCGCGGCGGGAGGTGTCTCCGGCATTTCCCAAGTATTTACATCTCCTCCATTCAAGAGACCTGAATAAACCGAACTAGTACCAAATTTCTTGGAAATTTCTCATTAGTCAAATTGGGCCAGGTGCCTCTGTCCCGTCAGCTGTGGCCAGGCAGTCAGAGCGCTACACACAGCTGTGGTTGCTGGGGCCCGCGTCTGTGCCTGCCAGCCTTGCCTGGGCACCCTCCCTGTGGGTCTGGCATTTATAAACCTCTGCTCCAACAGCACTCCTTGAGGCTTCAGTGCCTCCCCACCTTTGTGCTTTCTTTCCATCAGCGTACATGCTGAAAACAATATTAAATATGCTTGTTTCAACTTTACCCGCTGTCTGCTGCATCCTGCTGTCTTTCAGGGTGGGCCTGCTCAAGCCCACTCCCGCTATGGCACTAGACCTGTCCAGTATGAGGGCCTCTGGCCACGTGTGGCTACCGAGAACTTGAAATGTGGCTAGTCTGAATTGAGATGTGCAGTAAGTCGATCAAACATTAGATTTTTAGCATTTAGAAAAAAAGAGTGTAAAATATCTCAGGAATCGTTTATATTGTTGATCTGTTGGAATAACATTTTGGATATCCAAAATATTGGGTTAAAGAAATAAAATGTAATTTAAAAAAGTTAATTTTACCCGTTTTTACTTCTCTAGCGTGGCTACTAGAAAAATATGACTCTCATTACGTTTCTACAGGATAGCACTGGGTGAAAGCACATTCTCAGCAAAGGCCTGGGCTTTCTCACTTACTCCCTTTACTCAAGCTGTTCCTCCCTCCAGAAGGTCTCCCCATCTTCCACCTATGCAACTCCTATGCATCCAGCAAAACTTCCTTCTAATGTTGCCCTTTGAAGCCCCATGCCCACAGGCAGAAGTAACCTTCCCACCTTCAGAACTGTGGAACGTTTTTTCTTTTACTTTTTTTTCTCTTGGATTTAAAAATACACTCCTAGCACACTTTACATGTAATTATTAAAATATATTTTATCTTCTGTATTATATTGTAGGTCCTTGTGGCCATGTTTTGTTTATTTTTTATTCCAGGTATAGATAGCCAACAAATGCATATAACTGACTGGGAAATATTAAGTCTGTGCAAGAATATCACACATGCTACTTTGTGTTTGTCCTGGTCTGTATTCCAGTTTTCTCCATCACCTCCTCGTCCACTGACTGGCACACCACAGGTGCACACTGTCTCACCCCCACTGCCATGTCCACTCCGCCACCAAATAATGGCACTTTCCTGTGCCAGGTGCTGGTGGAATATGGGTGAACACCAGTGAATAAAAAGACACGGCCCCTGCCTTCATAAAAGCCACAATCTAATGGGGAGAGTGATAATTAAAAAGCAAATAGACCCACATGGACTTATGAACTGTGATATGGAGGATTCAGAGGAGGTGCCAGTGGGGGAGGGCAGGTTTATTTAGATTCATGGTCAATTGGTGGCAATGACCTTTAAGTAGAAGCTGGTGGGATGAGGAGGCAGCTATGTACAGAGCAGAGGAGAGGCCCAGGCTGAGAATCTGATGCGAGAAGATCCCGAGATGGATGAGTGCAAGGTGTGCTAAGACTAGGGAGGGAGGAGGAAAGCTGCATGAGACCAAAGGACATTTTCTCTGCAGTCCAACCTTTGTGTGCATGAGAGGAATCGCTAGTAGGTCAATTTCCTCTCTGTCTTCTGAGTTTACTCTTTGGAACTTCAGAAGCATCACGGACTACACTGGGCTCTTAACCTCTTTTCAACAAAGCATAAAGATTAAGTCCATTTTTTTTCTCATAGTGTTACATCCAGGTGACTGTGTAATATAGTAAATGTATATATATTCTTATGAAGACATGTGTATAATCTCATTTTGATGCCCTTTTGATATAAATCAATGGTTCTCACTCACGGTTGATTTTGTCTTCCATGAGACATTGGGCTATGCCTAGAGACAATTTGGCTTGTCACAGCTGCTTGGGTGGGGTGTGTTGCTACTGGCATCCAGTGGATAGTGGTCAGGGATGCTGCAAAATATCTAATACACAGGACAGGCCCTCCCTGCACCCAATAAAGAATTATTTGCCCAAAATGTCAATAGTGCTGAGAGGGAGAAAGAGTCAGGATGGGGACTTTTTTTTTTTTTTTTTTTTTTTTGAGATGGAGTCTCTTTCTGTTGCCCAGGCTGGAGTACAGTGGTGCAATCTCCTCTCACTGCAACCTCTGCCTCCTGAGTTCAAGCGATTCTCCTGCCTCAGCTTCCCAAGTAGCTGGGATTACAGCTGTACACCACCACACCTGACTGCTTTTTGTATTTTTTAGTAGAGACAGGGGTTTCAGCATGTTGGCCAGGCTGGTCTCGAACTCCTGACCTCAAGTGATCTGCCCACCTTGGTTTTCCAAAGTGCTGGAATTACAGGCATGAGCCACCGCTCCTGGCCTGGATGAACACATTCTTGTGATAGGTAGAAAGTTGAATCTGTGACAGAGATTGCCAGATGCTACATGACATCTGTTGTTCCTTCCATTCTTAGTAAAAGAAGTCCAATTTTTTTCACAGTCACACGATGCATGCAGCTAACAGGTGCTATATCCCAGTGTCCTCTGCAGTTAGGTGTGGCCATGTGACTAAGTCCTGGCCACTGAGATGTAAGTGGACATGTGCTATCCTTTGGGAAGGTTGCTAAAATGGAGTTGACCTGGCATGCATTGCTGTCAAGGGGGCATTTTGCTCTTGTTTTTCTGATTTCCTGCTCCCTAGAAGGTGGTATAATAGCAGGAGCTCAAAATAGCCATCTTGACATACTGATGACCTTGGGAATGGAAGCCGTGAAGCAGCCTTGAGGTGACCTTGAAGATGGCAGAGCACAAAGTCAGCAGTCTTGGTCTCCAATGACTTCATGGAGCCCCTGGACTCTTTCCCTCCCTCCAGGCTTTTTTAGGTGAAAGAATGTGCCCTGCCTGTTAAAACTTCTGTTACTTTAGTTGCTTGTAATATGCAGCTGCATCTATTTTTAGCTGAGAGCTTCACGGTCACAGAAAAGGCTGAAGGTCTAGGGCCCTTTCTACTCATTCTTTCTCACTACAGGTATCAGCACTCCTCTTTTGGTACTAGTCTCCCTTGCTAAATTGTCAGCCTCAGACACAATTTTCAAATTCTAGGCCAGACTCTACCTGTGGGGAGATTTGTGTGTAGCCCATCTTGCAGGATCATGCCCCAGGTTGTTTAATAAATTCCACCACCTTTGGGTGCACATTATGGCACTGGCATAGCATAGTAGCCTCGCTGCCCTCTGATCTTTCTTGGAGACATTCAGAAGCTGTGAAGGAGCTGGGTACTGAGGAGTGTGCACCAGGCTTGGCCCCACTGCTGTCACTTTTGAAGTCTGAAGTTCTGTGTCGGAGCGTGGATTTGGAAGCGTTAAGATATGTTTGCCAAAGGCTGGAGTTTTGATGTGGAGTGGAGAAAGAGCTGTTACTTTGAGGGGTAGAAAAACACCTTTCATTTCTTTAGGGAAAGATAAGTAATGCAACTTTGCAGTTTCTCACTTCTGATCTTCTGGGGAGCAGATGTTTTTTAAGGAATGGCAGGTCCAGAGGCGACATATTTAAGTTCGCAAACACCACACATTTAGATGTTAGACATTTCAGTGTTGCTAAAGAAAACCACCAAACGAAACAGCCAACTCTCCCTCTTAGTTTGTCAAAGAGAGACTTTTAAAAATTCACTTGGCTGCTGGCTGGGGGGACCGGCTCACTTGCCAGTCTCAGAGATGGGGGAAGGGGGAGACTGTGTGAGTGGGGTTGGGGAGACCAGTGATTGGAGGAGAAGGGATATGGGGGTGCCTGGGTACACAGAGAAGCCTCCCTTCCTTGTGGGGACAAACAGGGAACCACTCCATGGGCCAGACACCTTCCTGCTCATCCACGTTACAAATGGCAAACATCTCCTCCTCCAAGAAGCAGTATCATGGCACTCAAGGGGGAATCCATCCCTGTGCTATGTGGGCGGTTATCTCCTAAGATGCTTTCTCCAGGAGGCAGAAACTAGGAGGAGAAGAGGAGCCTTAGGTAAACGAATGGAAAGGTTTCCTTCAGATAAGAATGAATGACACCTGGGTTTTAAATTATGCACTTTTGGTTGAGTAAATGGCTTCCCTTAGCCTGATGACCCTCTTCCCATGCATGCACATATTAGTTTTGAAGACATTGTTGAGGCTGAATGTTAGGGGAGGTTGCTGCAGAGAGCAGAGAGAGAGGGAGTTTTAAGCAGCTGTATTCTAGCTATGGTCTGAATAAGATGAAATTCAGCCTTTTATTTTTAGCAGGGATTGGGGGACCAGGAAGAACCTTCTAGAGGGGACTGAAGAGCTTCTTTTGGAGGATGAGAAGGTTAGGGATGCCCTCCAAACACCTACCAGTGCAGCAGCAGCAACAGCAGAGTAGTCCTGCTGCACACAGCATAACTCCACTTCCCAGTCTCAGAGGCTCCTACTGCCAGTGCTCTGGTGGAGAAACTGAGGCCCAGAGGTTGTAGTGACTTTTTTCCCATCTTCCCAGAAATTCCCTAGGAGGAGTAGGGCCAGCCTGGGGCTCCTGGCATCTCGTGTAAGGGTTTTGTCTGCATGATTGCTTTGCCTTCATTATATCACTTTCTGCTCGGGTTCTTGGAAGTGTTCCATAAATGCCCTGCTGTGTGAAGCTCTTTCTTAAAATAGGAAGAGGATAAACTCATCTAAAGGAAGGGAAGGACCTTGTGAAGAGAGCTGGGCATAATTACAACTCACCCTGGTTTCACTAGTTCAAGCAGGCAGATGGTGGATAGAACTGAAGCCAGATAATTTGCACTTACCAAATTAGCACCCGTCTGTTAGTCTGGAGAAATGGGAAAAAAATGGGCATCTCTCTTTTCACCATATAAGGTAAATAAAAGCCAGTGTTCATGGAGTGTTGGCCCTACAGGATGCAGAGTCAGTGCTGTCCCAGCTAGTGCTCTACAGCCCGTAGGCTTCCCCCTCCCACTGCCAATGGGGGGCAGCCCAGTGTAGCGGGAAGAACTTAGGCCTGGGAGTCAGACAGCCAGAGGTTCAAATCTTAGCTCTGGTACTTACTAGTTGTGTGGTCTTGGGGAACTTAACACCAGAGAGGCTGTTTATTCACCTATAAAGTGAGGATAATAGTCCTCACTTTATAGGTTAGACTTTACTGATTAGACTATTAGTCTAATCAGTAAATAAAAGTAAATGAGCAGGTTGTAGTTGGCCAGCTGCAGTGATAGCTCATTAGTAATGGCCACCAACTCCCATTCAGTCATCACCTACATATGACCATAGCCAAAAGAAGGGTGGTGGAAGGGACTAAGGGGAAGGCTGGTCCAGGGCAAATTCCCCATCACTCCAGGACATTACCCACAAACCACATGCTCTTGTGGTCAGCCATATGTGAAAGAAGGATGAGGCTTTTACTCTGTAGGACTTACAACCACTTGATGGAGCAACTCACATACTTGAAGCAGCCATGGACACATTTTGGAAACAGTTTGTCACTGACCACTCTTTCCACCAACTATTACTGAGTGGCCCTACTCAATGTCAGGCACTGCTCTGGCATTGAGAAGACTGGCTCTGCACTCAAGGAATTGTAGATCTGGGATGGAAGGGAGATACACAAATGTAATTATTACAAAACATGTAAAATGTTATAATCAAGGTGTGATGAATCCCACTGGGAATGGGACGGAGAGGGCTGTGGGATGTCACTCATGTGGACACTGAACTGGGCCTTTAGGGATGAGGGGTATTTCAGCAGGTAGTGACGGGGTAGGAAGGCCCCCCCAGGTAGAGAAACAACATGTGAGCAAGGTCTCAGGGGTGGCAGTGCCTGGCTCTCCCAGAGAGAGTGAGCAACACAGGGTGACCAGTGTCAGTCCCACCTGGGCATGGCAGAGCAGGGCTGCGTCTGACCCTGAAGGGCCTTTTCTGAGTTTGAATGTGGGCCTTGAGACAAGGAGAGTTTTTAGTCATTGGAGTGAGTAATCCCTGAGGGTTGCAGTTTGGGAAGATCCATCTGGCTGCACCAGGGAGAATGGACCACGAGAGGCAAGAGTGGAGGCAGTGAGACCAGTTTTTAGGCTATTGCAGGAGTGCGGGGGTGGGGGATGGGGGAGGGGTTGAATGGAAGCAATGGCAGAAGGAATGGATTGAAGTCCCCATGAGAGGAGAGACTGGGCAAACTTGGTGATGAATTGACCACGGGGTAAGTGTCAGAGGGCCAAGGATGAATACCTTATGACTTTCTTGGGCAGTTAGAATCTTGGGCCAGCTTTCTCTGAGAGCACTTTCATTGTAATGCTTGCAGTGTACTTCTCCTTTGCCATTGGACTGAGTGTTCCTCAAATGCAGTGACTCTGTGTTATTCATTCTACCTGTAGCCCTCATGCTAATACAGAGTATGGTCCCAACAAGCATAGAATTAATATGTTTGTGAATAAATGAATGAACTATTCATTCTGCCTTTTACTGCACACTCCTGCCTGAAGAGTGTGCGCCCAGTTGGCTTCTTACAGGTCTCAGCATGGGGTCTCATTATCCCCATGGAATAATGAGGATAATGGCGGTGATGGTGGTGATGTGATAGTGATGAGGATGATGGCAATGATGGTGGTGATGGTGATAGTGATGAGGATGATGATGGCGGTGATGGTGATAGTGATGAGGATGATGGCAGTGATGGTGGGGATGGTGATAGTGATGAGGATGATGGTGGTGATGATGGTGATGGTGATACTGATGATGATGATGGCAGTGATGGTGGTGATGGTGATAGTGATAAGGATGATGGTGGTGATGATGATACTGATGATGATGATGATGGCAGTGATGGTGTTGATGGTGATAGTGATGAGGATGATGGTGGTGATGGTGATAGCAATGAGAATGATGCTGGTGATGATGGTGATGGTGATAGTGATGATGATGATGGCAGTGATGCTGGTAATGTTGATACTGATGATGATGATGGCAGTGATGCTGGTGGTGTTGATACTGATGATGATGATGGCAGTGATGGTGATAGTGATGATGATGATGATGATTGTGATGGTGGTGATGGTGATAGTGATGAGGATGATGGTGATGGTGCTGATGGTGATAGTGATGAGGATGATAGTGGTGATGGTGATAGTGATGAGGATGATGGCAGTGATGGTGTTGATGGTGATAGTGATGAGGATGATGGTGGTGATGGTGATAGCAATGAGAATGATGCTGGTGATGATGGTGATGGTGATAGTGATGATGATGATGGCAGTGATGCTGGTGATGTTGATACTGATGATGATGATGGCAGTGATGGTGATAGTGATGATGATGATGATGATGATTGTGGTGATGGTGGTGATAGTGATAGTGATGAGGATGATGGTGATGGTGCTGATGGTGATAGTGATGGGAATGATGGTGGTGATGGTGATAGTGAAGAGGATGATGGCAGTGATGGTGGTGATGGTAATACTGATGATGATGATGATGGCAGTGATGGTGATAGTGATGATGATGATGATGATTGCGGTAATGGTGGTGATGGTGATAGTGATGATGATGATGATGGTGGTAATGGTGATACTGATAATGTGATGCTGCTCCCCTTCCTCTTTCTAGAACATAATGCTTCTGTTCTGAATTTCCTTGGGGATTGCAGGAGGCCTAATTAACTAATGTGAGGAAAGTGATTTGATTGGCACTTCTAGGCTGCAAAAAGGTATAGGCTCAGGGAACATCTTCTTTACACAGTGATCATTGCTGTCATAGCCCCTCATGAGGGGCCCCATTAAGGTGCTTCTATCAAAGGTAGATAAAACTCCAATCCCTTTAGCCTGGTTATTACATTTCAGAACTATCCATCTCTCCATCTATAAAGTTTTCCCTTGGTTTCTCATTTGCTCAGTATGGATTTGGAGCTGCTCTTCTGTTGTGCTCTGGGCTGCTCCTGGCTAGGTGCAAGGAGCCCTGGCTGCCCTCGGGGAGGCAAGAGGAGATCCACGGTTGGTGAGCAGTGAGGCAGGAGGGAGAGAAGGGGGAAGGAAGGAGAGAGGCTGCTTTTCCTTAGACAACTTGAATCATACTGGCAATTGCTCTAGAATTTGAAACCATGCTCAGAAGGCATGTCTTCTGGTTGTATGTGCAGGTCAGCCTCTGGGAACTGGAATGCTCCAGGCATGGGTTTTCTGGTTAACTGTGGATTATCTTTGTTTTGGTTAGACTTGTTAAACTTTTTCAAAGGCTTCTGTTCATTTTCCTTCCTCAGATGTTTGAATGTTGAACATTATTTACTTTTGATTTGGTGGTTTAGAAAGCATCCAGGATCATGATTCAGAAACCCCATCCTAAAAAGGCCAGTTTTTATTTTGCTTGACCATAGGTGTGGAAGGCTCGGGGGACTGTGTGAATCTCACTTCGGGATGCATTCCTGATTTTGTCTAAATTCCAGATATCAGCTTGTTTCTTGTGATTTGCTTCTACTGAAATTTAAGGCAGAGAATTCTAAATATGTGAGAGCTCAAGCTGCTTTCTGATGAATGACATTTTTGCCATATATCAGGTGCTCCCTCCTCCCTATTTTTTCTCAGGCTTAAAGTGAGGGGTGACCCTGTGAACCTAGAGAGTTACGTGTAAGACTGTGCCCAGCCCTATTGCTAACTCTCTGTGTGAGTTTGGTGGTTCAGTTAGTTCTGCTATAATGCTTGTTTTGGAAATGCAAATCTGTTCCAATGCAATTGATGGATTAGGGAATGATCTGAGCGTAACACAGATTTCACATTTACTTGCATGCGATTTAGCGTACGAGAAACACTAGGTGAATGCAGAAGACTGCATAGAGATGAACTGAGTGGCATGAGAATGTATAGAACGCATGTTTACACACTTCAAATATGGCCCAGTGACCTCGGTTGGTTTCCCTTTTGTTACCCTGACCTGCTCAAGGAACTAGGTTTTTCTGATGATGGCTACTATTTTCCTGGGGCTGACATAACAAAGTACCACAACCCAAGTGTCTTAAAACAACAGAAATCTATTCTCTCACAGCTCTGGAGGCTGGAATTCTAAAACCAAGGTGCCCATAGGGCCGTGCTCCCTATGAAACTCTCAGGAGAATCCTTCCTTACCTCTTCCTGGCCTCTGGTGGTGGCTGTCAGTCCTTGGTGCTTCTTTTCTTTTATCTAAGATGGAATCTTGCTGTGTTGCCCGGGCTGGAGTTCAATGGCACGATCTCAGCTCACTGCAACCTCTGCCTCCCAGGTTCAAGCGATTCTTGTGCCTCAGCCTCCCTTGTAGCTGGGGTTACAGGCGTGCGCCTTCGTGCTCAGCTGATTTTTGTATTTTTAGTAGGGGCAGGGTTTCACCATGTTGGCCAGGCTGGTCTCGCACTCCTGGCCTCAAGTGATCCACCTGCCTCAGCCTCCCAAAGTGCTGGAACGACAGCAAGCCTTTTGTGTCTCTTGACCTGCATCTGCATGGCTCCAGTCTCTGCCTCTGTCTTCACATGATGTTCTTCCTGTGGGTCTCTCTGTGTCCAAATTTCCCTCTTTGTGTAAGAACACTAACCGTATTGGATTAGGGTTCACCCTAATCCAGTGTGATCTCTGCTCAATTTGATTACATCTGCAAAGCCTTATTTCCAAATAAGATTACATTCACAAATACTAGGGATGAGGACTTAACATTTTTTTGTGTGTGTGAGGGTGAGGGTGGTGGTGACACAATTTAACCTATTTATAATAACCAAACCAAGTTCCAACTCTGCCTGACTTCCTGTGTCCCCAGAATTGGCCCAAATCTACCAATGCCACCTACCCGCTTCCTAACAGATCCTCCATGCACCATCATGTTTCCAAGCCCTTGACCTTTCCACCACTTATCATGTCACCTACCTGTTCTCCAGGGCCAAAGTCTAGTTCTACCTTGTCCCCAAATCCTGGGGACAAAGATCTGATGACTCTATCACTGGATCCCCTCTCTAAATTCTTACAGCTGTTGCTCAGACATAGCCTCATTAGTACAGTAAATAACAAAAGCAATGCCTAGTCCAATGGGTCTCGTCTACCGGGACTACGAGGCAAAGTGCATGGCCTTGGCACACGGCTGCGTGGAGTGGGATCTTAGCTCTGCTGTTTCCTAACCGTGTGACCTTGAATAAAATGACTTATCTTCCCCATGCTACATCCTCTTCATCAATAAAATGTGGATAAGAACAGTGCCAAACTCATAAGTTGTGAGAATTAAATGAGATGGTTCCCGTGGAGTGCTCAGCATGGGGCCTGCACATTTGTTAATTTTATTGTGAGTGCTGAGGACACTTGCCTTTTAAAAGTACTGCTTTTTAGGTTGATGCGGAGCCTGGGCTGGTGTGCACTGCTAGGACTGGAGTCAATAAAGGAAAAGCCATCAAGGGCTGGGACAAGAGGGAAGTGCAGGACCAGGAGAGTTGAGTCCCAGGGAGAGACTGTGGCTAGGGGCAGAGTCTGGTGCAAGCAGAGTCGTATCTAGGGGACAGGACTGAGATACGTCACCATCTGCACATGGAAACAGAGGTATGTCATGGTCCCTGCGCCTGTACAGAGAAATGGCTTATCAAATGAATGAATTATTGAATAATGATAAGTTTAGTTCGAAGTAGTTGTAGAAGGAGATATAGATAGGGAAGATGTCCCAGTAAGTAATTATATCAAGTCAGATAGTTGGCTGGGCAGAGGTGGGGTGAGGCAGGAGAACCTGCGGCATTCCTTGGCCAATTCTTGTGTATTACATAAGTTGGTGTTTACTGTTTGTTGAGAAGCCACTGTTTACCAGATTATTAAGACTCTTTTCTATTTCATGTAACAAAACTAGCACAAGCTGATTTTCACAAGACAGGGAACCTTATTTTGAGGATGCAAGGGTATGAGTTTCATGGAAGCCAGGGGCAGAGATGAATTAGAAGCAGAGCCTTGAATGATATCTACCCTGTGTCTCCTGTTTCCTCTCTGTATATCTATGTTCCTCTTCTCTCTCTGCATTTGAAGACTAGCTCCTCCCATTGTTCCAGGCTGGTTGGCAGAGCAGAGTCCCCATCAGCTCCTGAGCTAGTGGGAGTTTATGGGCCACTATCCAGAGAGAGACTGATTTCTCTCAGCACTCATCCAGTGCAGAATCTTGGAGAAATACATGCATATTGGCCTGGCTTGTGTTAGGTGCCACCTCCCCACCACCCCGGAACACAGAGGGGTAGTGGAGTCAGGTGCCGTAGCACTCACCCCTGCAACACAGGGAACTTCATAGAAGAGGGGTATAGACAGTGTTGGGCACAGCTGGGCAAATAACCCAATCGGATATTCTGCTAGGCACTTTAGGCATGTTATCTTTTAAATCCTCACCACAACCTTGCAAAACATGCATTAACTTTCCCAATAAGGCACCACCAATACATAGTGGATGCAGGGTTTTAATTTAGATCTGTTTGAAACAAAGGACCCCGCCCCAGATTAAGTTATTTGCTCAAGGCCAGAATTAATTGGTAGCTAAATATGCACTCCAGTGTGATACAGTTTTTAAAATACAAAAACCACACCCAAGGAAGAAATATAAATAGAAACCAGTCCTCACAGCTGGGAGTCTAATATATTTGGTTGAAGTTCAATATCTGACTTCCAAGTCCTAAGGTTGGCCCTGCCCTTTTGCATGCTGTATGAGCTGGCTCCTGGGGGATGCAAGCCCCCTCCCATAGCAGAATCTGTACTTTCAGCAGTGGCTTCTCTACTCAACATGTTTACCTGTGAGACTGAATCCTGGCCTGCAGGTGGTCAAAAAAGCTGATACATATTAGAGGCTGGGCTCATCCACTTCTTCCTGCAGGCAAAGCTGGTACCAGAATCCTCTTAGGGGAGGTCAATGAATCTTTTGCTTAGAGACCAGACACAATCACTGTCTGGATTATCTGCAACTCAGGGCTGCCGAGTAGCTGGGCAGAAGTGATTTACGGAGGAGTAGTTCCCGACAAGGGACTCTGGTGACCTTATAAACCAAGAGACTGAAGCAGCTCGGCTTCTCTCTTCCCAGGGTGGAATTAATTCCACCTTAATCTCTGCAGTCCATTTGATTTTTTTTTTTTTTCAATAAAGAGAATATAGATCCCAGCAGTCTATGCTGCTTCTTGGAGACATTTAAACAACCAATCTCATTAGTGTGGGAGCTTCCTCAAGGAAAATTGAAACCAGCAAACTGGCTATGAGAAGAATAGAAACATAGTATGGAAAGGAAGAAAAATAGGGAAATTTGTAAAGGCTTTTATTTCCAGGCTAACAGCTCTTTTCCAGGTACTTTTGGTATTTCTTTCATTTTTTAATTGATTGATGGGTTGTAAGTGGTTGATAGGCATACTTATTGGAAAGTTTTGGTTATGGTAGGGGAGAAGTTCTCTTTCTTTTTCCATGTTTCTTCTGGTTCATAGAATTGTACTAATACTTCCTGATGGCATTAGGGAGATCTTTCCACTTCTCAGTGACTCCTCCATTGGTAGAGGAGAATCCACTGAAAGGTGAGACAGTGAGAGTCTGACAACCTTCTCACCATGCCTGTGTCTCTTCACGGTGCAGATCTGCATCATGGCTGATTCTCATGTCTCTGGTCCCTCTTGTACTCTCTTCTCTGGCTAAGATGGGAGGCAGGTCATTGTCATCCCTGGTAACTATTTTGATGGCTCAGTAAATGTCTTTTCTGCCAGCTCAAACCTTCCTTGTGTGGGAGGATCAGGGTTGGGGCTTGGAAAGAAAGACTGGGAAGCTTGTTGGGGTCTTGAGTGTAAACTTTTCTCCTGGTCACGAAAGCAAATATTTTTATTCAATTTAACTCAGGTGATTTTGAAGTTGATTTTGAGAAGAACATGCTGAGAGACTCTCCATAACAACAAGGAGACCACAGGGCCATAAAGAAGCTGGTAGACAGAGACAACATGGTCTCTTGATCGTATAGGTTACAGAGCATGTAGCTGTCATCTGGGAAGCTTGCTCTGGACTGAGCTCCAAACCTCCCTGCAAAGCCATGACTGAGAGAGTGGACTCCAAATGATAACTCATGAAGGAGGCGAAATAGCCCCTTGAGAGTCAAGCTCATTAGCCACAAAGAGTGGACAAAGTTCTCATATTTTCGTTCAATGGTCTTTGACCTTGAAAAGAACAGGGAGTCTAATTACCTCACTAGCTAGAGAGTCAAACCTGAGAAAAATCATACCAGAGTCTGAAAAATTTGAGGCTTACTTGGATTTTTCCCAGGCGGTCACTAGAACTGAAAATTATTCGGTGTTTACATGAGTACACCTAGATTCTTCTATGAAGAACCTTTGGGACCAGCCCTCATTGATTTAGAAGAGGCAAATTTGTCCAACAAATTGAGATCTGAGTAAGAATGAGAGACAAATCTTAGTCTCAGCTCCCACACTGCTTTCCCCATGTGTGAAACGGGGATTTTAACATCAACTTCTTTCTTAGATCTTTGTTGTGTGTGCAAGGACATCCTTCAGAAAAGGATCAACATGTACCCACTGAATCAATTACTAATCTAATTCTGTTCTAATCATTTAATATGTTCAGCCACATGTGACAGAAGCCTCCATCTCGCCACCATAGAAAAAGACCCCAAACTGTGCCTGTGCCTTAAACAACAAAGGAGTTCTTTCATAAAGAAGTTCAAAGACATTTACATAGAAGGATAAAAACCCACCAACAAAGCAAGATCATAGGAGTGAGTAGGGGAACCTACCCTACCAGACTTTAAGACATATTAGAAACATGTGGTAGCAAAAACTGAGGTGGTCAGGCAAGAACAGCCAAAAAAATCAATGGAACAGAGTCAGTATAGGGAGTAAATACCCAGTTAAGATGAATTATGAATGATTGAGGGAAAGATGAATGATTTAATTAACAGATTTGGCTAAATCTACTTACCATACAGAGAATCATTAAACTAGTGCCCTACCTAATGCCACATATAAAGGTGACCTAGAGATGGATTAAAGACCTAAATAGGAAGGACTAAACTGTAAGGTTAAAAGAAGATTTCCTTTGAGACCTAGGATAAAGGATAGCTTCTTCATTTTTTTTTTTTTGAGGCGGAGTCTCGCTCTGTCACCCAGGCTGGAGTGCAGTGGCGCCATCTTGGCTCACTGCAAGCTCCGCCTCCCGGGTTCATGCCATTCTCTTGCCTCAGCCTCCCGAGTAGATGGGATTACAGGCACCCGTCACCATGCCTGGCTAATTTGTTGTATTTTTAGTAGAGATGGGGTTTCACTGTGTTAGCCAGGATGGTCTGGATCTCCTGACCTCGTGATCTGCCCGTCTCGGCCTCCCAAAGTGCTGGGATTACAGGCGTGAGCCACCGCGCCTGGCCTGGATAAAGTATAACTTCTTAAACGGAATTTTAAAAGCACAAAATATAGGGAAAAAAGTATTTTATTTAACCATAATCGTATCAAAATCCACGATTTCTATTGGATGAAGGATACCATGGACAGTGAATGAGCTGATGACAATTGGGAGAAGATATTTTACTGTGTTTAAAACTGACAGAGCACTATTATTTAGAATTCACAGGAAATTCTTGCAAATCAACAAGCAAAAGATGAGAACTCCAAATGAAACATGGGCAAAGGTTATGAACAGGTAACTTATAAAAGAGGAAACCTGAACAACTAACAAGTATATGCAGAAATAATCCAAATCTCTTTAAAATGAAAATTAAAATGTTACTTTAATGTAGTAAACTGACAAAAATGTGGAGGTTGGATAATATTTGTTGAGGTTGTAGGAATATGGAAAATCTCATGCCAATAAGAATATATATTTTGGCCAGGCACAGTGGCTCACGTCTGTAATTCCAGCACTTTGAGAGTCCAAGGCTGGCAGATCATGAGGTCAGGAGTTTGAGACCAGCCTGGCCAACATAGTGAAACCTCGCCTCTACTAAAAATACAAAAATTAGATGGGAGTAGTGGTGGGGACCTGTAGTCCCAGCTACTCAGGAGGCCGAGGCAGAAGTATCTCTTGAATCCAGGAAGCGGAGGTTGCAGTGAGTTGAGATCACACCACTGCACTCCAGCCTGGGTGACAGAGCAAGACTCCATCTCAAAACAACAACAACAACAACAATAATAATAAAGAATATATATTTTGTTGTAGACATTCTGAAGGGCAACATAGCACAAGTTAGTCACACGTATTTGTTAACCATATGACCCAGAGATTCCATTCCTGAGTATATATTCCAAAGGTGCCTAATGGGATTGTACCCAGGTGCAAATCTGGGTGCCTATCAACGGGCAGTAACAAATGTAAAATGTGGTAGTAGCACACAATGGAGTGCTATTGAGAAGTTAAAAATTACAGATTGGATATATACATATTATATATATATAGAGAGAGAGCGCAACATGGATAGATTCTCAGAACTTAATATTGAGTGAAAACAGTAAGGGACAGAATGAAGCATATGACATTATATACGTATGTAAATTAAAATTCTATATGCATGAAATATATACATATTTTACAAAAATGCATATAAACAAAAGACCCCCATTAACCTTATCAGAATGGTAGTCAGTGGTCAAAGTAACAGGATTGGGAAAGGGAAATAAAAGGGAATAAATAAATACATGATTGAATGAATGAATGAATGAATGAATGAAAGGAGAGAGACAATGCTTGATTGAATGTGTCATGAACTAAGAGTATGGTTGACTCAATTCTCTGGCCTAAAGCCTAGTAAAATAGAAAAGAAAAAAGGGATGATTAAATATGGCCACTAGGTCTTACAATTTAGTAAAAGGACATAGACATATTTCATTTAAACAGTAGGATGGAATTATTGAGATACTTTGGAACAATTCTGCTTGTGATAGAATAGTGACACAAATGATGATGTAGTGACTTCTATCTGAGTGGGGGCTCGGGAAATGAGAAGTGGTCTTGCAGAGGAGACAACAAACTACTGGGGGAGACTGGCATGAACAGAAATAATATAATTCAGAGAATGATAGGGAAAAATTCAAAGTGAATTATAAAAATAAATTCAATGGGAATGCAAGGAAAGTCACGATAATTCTGCAGAGGGAATTGAGGAACGCACCTTGATCCTGAGCTAAGCCCATAACACCAGGCTGGTGACTCAGAAAATCAGTCAGTCTGGGGTCACATCTAGGTCCAGAAATGGCTGCTGACTTTAGCAGACTATGCACGGAAGCTCAGATCAAAGCTCTGCACAATCGTACCCCCAATGTAGTTAGTGTGACCTGAGAACCAATCAAACAACTAGTAATAAAATATAAACTTCCATCTGCTTCCTCAGTGAGGAGGTGAATCATTTTAAAACCAGGTTCCAATGCTGTTTTTTTTTTTTTTTTTTTTTTTTCAGGACCATGGCATTTAGATTCTGTTTCCAAGTTTGTAGATGTAATGAGATGATTTATCATGGAAAATTATTGCATGATCATCAAAAAGTAATGAAAGTTGTCACAACCTTCCTTCTTAATGGTATTTTTCCCTGACCTCCTTCTCCCTACCCTAAAAATGAGCTCTAGGGCTCTAGCATGGAGCCAACCTAGGGATCTGATACTATTTAATTCATGCGAGCAGTCAACCATAAATGCATTTTTCAGAAGTAAAGACAACTTCTGCAACTTTTTAATTAAAGCATAAAAGCCCTTAATTAAGGAGACATAAATCACCGAGAAACCTTTAAATCTTCCTAATCTTTTGTGGCATTGTATGTGTGTTTCCTGCTGTGCTCACTACAATCTCAAAGGCAACAGAGTCCAGAAAGGGACAGCACTGTTCTCCAGTGTCCTGGAGCAGTGGCTTGGCAGGACCAGGCATTCGGTGGCTGTGTCGTGATGGAGGTGCTGGTGTGGACCCTGCACTCAGTGGAGAGAGGCCCAGAAGACCTTAGAGCAGGAACACCCAGCCCTGCTTCTGTCTTAATCTCAGCCCACACTCAGAGTGTTTGGTAGGTCAAGATGGCAGCCGTTTCTAGGGGATAGAGGGACAAGTCAAACAACACCAGGAAGAAGCAATCAGACAAATCAAGAATATACAACATTTATAAAACTACCAGCCTGGGTTCATCAAAAAGTCAGTGTCATGAAAGAAAAAAGTTGGAGGACTGTACTGGATTAAAAGAGACTCAACGGACACTACAACCAAATACAATGTGTGACTTTTGATTGGGTCTTGGTAATTGTGAAAAAAAATCCTATAAAAATATATTCCTTAAGATGATGGAAAAATTGAATAGGGACTTGATGTAGGATAATATAATGGAATATTATTAATTTTGTTATACACAATAATGGTATTGAAGGGATGTAGGATAATGTTTTATTCTCAAGAGAGGTTTGCTGAAGGGTCTAGAAGTGAAATTTCATGATGTCTACAAATGTGACAAGATGATAACAATTGTTGGGTATAGGTGGAGGGCACCTAGTGTTCATTTACTAATCTCAAACAGTTTATATACATTTGAAGCAACGTTGTCTCAACACTTGGGGGGAGAAAGAATGGCAACTTCTTTGTAACTTCTATTTGATCTTCCTCTACATGTGGGTCACCAGTGTACTGAGTGAACGAGAATCAGGTTGGGCCAGTATATCTGGACAAGGTTTCCTCTCCTGTGACTTAGTGCCTGGGTATTGTGAAAGTACCCCTTTTCCAGGTTTTAAAATAATATGGGCTTTAAGAACAAGGTAATTATTCAGGTCTTCCCTCTGGAGCACTCATCGCTGATCTACCCGTATCTGAGGATTTAAAACTTATGAGCACAGAAGTCCTCGTTCTCCTGGAGCTCCCAGTCTAGCATGGGAGACATATGAATAATTAGGCAGTTAGTCCCCATGAGGCATCATCCCTTGCAGAGGCTTCTGACACCTGTGTCATCAAGTTTGCCATGATGCCTGGTGACCCTCCAATATTGGTGATACCATGCTCCTTCTTTCTCTGTTTAAAGATAGACAACAAGGGCATCATATACATCTCAAAGTGGTGTTTATTGTTCTATGAGGCATTGGACATCACTGCTGGGTGCTGGGGGTCTCTGTGGGAAGATGGGGAAGTGGCAGGTCATGGAAGCTTTCACGTGGTTGGGTCCACTGTGGAACTTGAGATGGTGACTAGGTCTAGAATGGGACCGAGTCTCCGGGATCTAACAGGATCTAAGCCTGGCAAAGATCTCTCTACCTACCTATCTATCTATCTATCTATCTATCTATCTATCTATCTATCCATCCATCCATCCATCTATCTATCTAGCATATATCATCTATCTAATCTCTGTCTGAATGGAGACACCACTGGACTAGACCCAGAAATCTCCGTACTTTCTAGCTCGTGTGTGAAGTAGCCACCTTCTCCCAGGGCTCAGTGCCTGAAGAAGCAGAGTGGAATTGTGTGGGATGGAGTCCAGCAGGGTCCCATCAAGAGACCAGCCTATCCATGCAGCTGGAGAAGAAAATGTCCCCCATGCAGTCTTCCCTAAATTTTGAACCGTTCTTTGTCAAAACTGAAAACGGCTTTAATTTAGAGAGTGACAGCTGGAGGGACCTCGGAGATCACACCATGGTTTTCAAAGGGTGCTGCCACAAAGTTGTGGGACTCTGAGAAGGTTCAAATGGAAGTCAAGACTCAAACAGTTTGAAAACCGCAAGTCAAGTCCATCCTATCACCTTATAGAAAATGAGCCTATTAGTTTCCTAGGATTGCCATAATGAAGTACCACAAACCGAGTGGCTTGGCAGAAATCTGTTTCGCAGTTTTGGAGGCTGGAAGTCTGAGATCAAGGTGTCTGCAGGGTTGTGCTCCTGCTGAAGGCACCAGGGGAGGTTGTTTCAAGCCTTTCTCTTAGCTTCTGGTAGTTCCTTGACTTGAGACAGAATAACTCCTTATGGAAAACATGGTATTCTCCCTGTATGGGTGTCTGTGTCCAAATTTCCCCTTTTTGTAAAGACACCGGTCATGATGGATTAGGGTCCCATACTCCTCCAGTATGACCTCCTCTTAATGAATTGCATCTGTAATGTCCCTAATTCCCAAAAAGTTACATTCTGAGGTATTGGTGGTGACCACTTTAACATATGATTTTTGGGGGAGACAATTCAGCCCATAACAACGAGTAGAGAGGCATAGACTTGCCTTAGCTCAAGTAGCCTTGCCTGGTCATGGCCCCATGCCTGGGTCTGGGTCTCTTGGTCCATCACCTGGAGCTCCCTTCATCACTGCAAACTGCTTCCCACCTGATGCTCGAGCTGAACAACGATGCCCAGGCACACTTTTCTCAGCCCTAGCATAGGAATCACTTGCCAGTTTTGGGGTGCCCTCATTCAACCTCTTTTTATGAGTGCCTGATCTCCCATTTGGGGAATCCCCTATTGTATGGCCCTTCCATGGCAGGCTGCACTTGTTTCCCTCTCTGCGGACTGAAAGGGCAGACCTTCTTTCTCCTGTCTTCAGGGAGCCCATGTGGATACATGCCTTAGGCTGAGCCAGTGAGACCTGCTGCCTGCGACTTGGTCTCTGGAATGAGCAATGGCACGACGTGGAGGCCACATTTGGGTCCCAGTGCTGCAGCCACACCTGCACCCGCCTGTCCTGTAAAGTGGCCCTGTGGGGCCTCCTCCCTAGTCATCCTCCAGGACTCCCTTTCTTCTTGCTTTTGCAAGTCCCTGATGTCCTTTTAGTAAGTTCCATCTTTGCCTAGGAGAGGCAGATGGCATCCATTTCTGTGACGGACACACCCAAGGTGTCACGGCTTACCTGGGGTGGTGTCACAAAATTAATTTTAATTTTAGGATGAGCCAGGACAAATCATGAGACCCTAAAGATGACAAATGACCATGATGTGGATTTTTTTTTTTTTCCTGAGACCTGAGACCTGTTCTCTGAGGGTCGGACTAACCCAACCAGCTTGGAGCTGGGGTAGGCGGGGAGAGGAGCTAATTTAGATTCCACGTCAGCCCACGCTGTGTGTCAGTTGTGTGGGTAAACAGCTTCCCCACTGGCAGAACACCAAGCCCAGCGATTTTATCTTGTTAAAACTGAGCCTAAACAAAACAGATAAGCGTTATATCATCCTCACGAATTAGTCCACCTCTGGTTTATCTTCTGAGAGGCTTGCCACCCTGTCATTTGTATCACTGTAAACATAGGTTGGGTAGATCACTCTTAACTAATTTAATTTGCTTTCAAATGCATATGTGTGTGGGGGACTTCCTTTAAACCAAATTATCTGGAAAAATAACATTAAGGTGGGTGAAGAAATGCAGGTGGCAAAACAGGTCTTGGTTTTTTTTTTTGCTTCTGGAAAAAAAAAAACACCTAGGGGTTTATTTTTGATTAAATGCCTTAGCCTAGCTTTGGTATTTATCTTTCTGTGGCAGCCCCTGATCTAGTCACAATGTGTAATTCCATTAGCATTATCTCTCCATTCATTTGAGAGGGGCTTCAGCCTGGACAGCCATGGCATAAAAGGGCTACAGTGTTCCGGAGGCTTATTTCTTATTTCTGCAGCAAGTTTATTCCTTTATCGGCAGCTCGTTTAAAGGGAGCTAAAGGGGACCCCGTCAAATCGTTAAACGAGAATTTAATGTGGGTTTTTAAAGGCAAACCCAAAAGCTTTACAGAAAAAAAAAAAAAAAAAAGGTTAAATTAAATAAATGAACAATGGCCCACAGCAAGCATAACTGATGGCTGAGGATAATGCGGACGGGCTTCAGATTTATGAAGGAGGTTTTATCTTTGTGCTTTTAATGAGAAGAGTGATTTTGATCGGGTGTTAGGACTCCTGGGTGCATTCTAGCTGAGCCGCTAAGTGACCTCATGACTCTGTTTCTCTCCCTGCACCGCACTCCCATCTTTGTCTCTTGTCCACCGCAGAGGTGATGCTGGGAGGAAGAAAGAGAGGCTCTTTCTAAAGGGCTTTGAGGAGCTGCAAAGGAAGATGAGGGCAGATGGAATGTAGATACTGGCAATTCTCATTTGTCCATGCTAATGGGAGGCAGGGTTCCTAGGGAGAAACGAATTGCACAGAGAATGCCCAGACCTTGAGTTTTAACTCTCCCTTCCCCGAGGGGCCTTTCACCTCATGGGCTGGTGGGTCACCTCTCTGGCTGGCTTTGCTTCTCCTCCTCTCCTTGCTGTTGTTCACCCCTTCACAGAAGTTCCCACCAGCCAAGACATATAGGGAAGATGAACAGCAGGTGGGAAAGAGGAGAAGATGCTGGGGGTTGGGGTAGCTATGTGATAATAGCTCCCAGGGGCTGCTTGTAGGACGCAGCGCCTATAATCCTGTTTTCTGGGACAGGGATTTGAGGTGCCAAAAGAGTACATAACATGCAGCATTCTGAGAATGGAGTTGGGAGGGACTGTGACAGATGCTGACCCTTGCATCTGAAAGGGAGATGGGGACAGCCTTTGCTGAAGACCCAATATGCTCCCAGTCCTGTGCTAAGTCCTTTATATGTGTTACGTTTTTAAGGAAGTGTTTCCAAGCTTACAAATAAAATCTGGATCCTGATCAGTAAATTTTTTGAGCATTTCCAACATATACACATGTATGTATTTACAAGTTATATATATTCTATTGTTGTAATGCATTATGTATTTTATATGCATAACCATATATATTTTAAAAGAATGAGAAAAATAAATAGAAATAGAAGTTACAATACTTTTTTTCCTGCATCCTTGTGGAGTCATGGGCAGACACTAGGTGCTCGCAATTCACTCTGGCAATTCGTGGTCTTCACATCCTGCTTGACAGAGAAATATTGTCACTTCCACTGTATGGATGAAGAACTGTGGTGAAGATTGTTTGAGTGATTTGATCAGAGCTGGGACAGTAATCCATGTCTTCTGAATCCATTACAGTGCATTCTCTTTTTCTTCCCTCTTGTCCCCAACATGGTCCCTGTGTTTCTGTGGCCCAATCTTCCCTCCATCCCCTGTTTCATGGTTCCCCATGTTGATTGCATCTGCGGGGGATGACACCTTGACTCTTGATTAGTCCAAATCAGTGTTAGTGATCCCACGCTTACTTTCCAGATGCTCATTTTCCCAGCCTCCCTTGCAGCTTGGAGTGGCCAATTCTGGCCAATCAGACATGCAGGAGCACTCTGAGAGGTTTCACTTGCTGTCAGAAGGGAGCACTGGGAAGGAGATGCAGAGAAAGAAGGAAGAGAGACTGGGTCCTTGATAACCTCACTGAGTCCTTGATAACCTCACTGAGTCCCTGAACCAAGCCAGGAGCCACCCACCTCCAGACTGCTCTCCTGAGATATTAAATGTCTTACCGCTTGAGCAGCTAGATGAGTGTGATAGTTAATACTGAGTGCCAACTTGACAGGACTAAAAGATGCAAGGTATTGTTCCTGAGTGTGTTTGTTAGGGTGTTGTCAAAGGAGATGAAGATTTGAGTCAGTTGGACTAGGAGAGGCACAATCCACCCTCAATCTGCGTGGGTACCAGCTAATCAGCTGCCAGCACAACCAGAACATAAAGCAGGCAGAAGAACGTGGAAAGGCTAGACTGGCCTAGTCTTCCAGCCTACATATTTTTCCTGTGCTGGATGCTTCCTGCCCTCAAACATCAGATTTCAAGCTCTTCAGGTTTTAGACTCTTGGACCTTTCACTACAGGTTGGAGGCTGCACTGCCCGCTTCCCTACTTTTGAGGTTTTGGGACTCAGCCTGGCTTCCTTGCTCCTCAGCTTGCAGACGGCCTATTGTGAAACTTCACCTTGTGTTGTGTGAGTCAATACTCCTTAATAAACTCCCCTTTATATATACATCTATCCAATTAGTTCTGTCCCCCTGGAGAACACTGACTAACACAATAGGCATTTTGTTACTTGCAGACAAAGGCCTTTTTAACTGACTTAGTCTTTATTTCTAATCAGCACCTTCCGTCCTCAGTTCGTTTCCTCAGTTACCTTCTGTGCCTGTGCCTCAGTTAACTTTTGTGGAACCAGGCTTGGTTCACATGGCATAAGAAGTCAGATGACCCAGAGGTCTTTTTAGAGCTACAATATATTTTCCTAACTCTTTTCCGTGTTATCTTTCCCAATTGTATTACCGTGTGTGTATTTGTGTGTTCCGTTTCTTTCCCTTGCATAGTTCTACCCACACTGATCCTTTCATGGTTCTTTGGAACCGAGTATTTTCCCTTCTCTGTGTCCCACCTGGAACTGAGTATTTTCCCTCCTCTGTGACCCAGCTCACAGCCTTTGCACTGGCCACTCCTCTGTTTCGTCTTCTCTCATCTGCTGGCTCTTTCTTTTCCTGCCAGTCTCAGTTCAGACGTCATCACCTCAAGGAAGTCATTCCTAGCCTGTGTGTCTCCACTCTTCACAACACCATGTTTTAATTTTCTTCATGTAAATTACCACTGCAAGAAGTTCTATTGCTAGTTTGTTTCACTCATTACATCTCATCCCCATTCAGAATGTATGTTGCACAAGAGCAACCTTGTCTGCTTTGATCTCCACTTTATCTGCAGCACCTAGAGCAGTGCTTGGTACACACTAGGAGCTCACAGTGTATTTTCATAACAAATGAGTAAAAGAAAGAATGACTAGATATGAGGTGACTACTCACCTGAGTCCTTGGTTTTTTTCCTCAAGGGTATATTTGAGTGTTTATAAACGGGGATACTAAAAGCTAGAACAATCAGAGCTTCCTGGGCAACATGCTAGTTAAATAATATGCTATCATCAACTTTCTATAACTTAAAATCTTAACTTAGAAGAACATATATAAACATTACTATTTCTTACTGAGATGAGTCTTATTTTTAAAACATTGTAACAGCAGAGACAATATTAATAAAAATACATAGTTATAATAAATATAGTGTTATGATCAGAATCAAGAAGAATTGCATTCTAAATCGACACTGTCTCCCTTACAATCCCACACTACTGGGAGAATACTTATATCTTAGCATTAACAACAGACTACGACAGTTATTTGTTTGCTGTTTTGTCCCCTATTCACCTGAAACCTCTAAGGGTAGCGACTATGGCTGAAACAGCTTTGATCTGCAGCATGGTGACATATGGCAGGCATTCCGTAAATGTTTTTTTCAATGGATGATTCTAAACATGATATGAGTTACATAAAATATCCTGTTGGTATATTTTGCTCTAAAATTACAATGAAAATTTCTAAAATAAAAAATCTTTATCATCCCATGAAAATCTATACTATCTCTTTTGGTTGTTTGAATATACCTTTATTATTGTCATAATCACTCCTTCCTTCCTCTCTCTATTTCTTTCTCTCTCTCTTCCCTACCTCTTTCCCCCTTTTCTTCCTTCTCTCCCTCCTTCTTTCCTCCCTCTCTTCCTCCCTCCCTCCCTTCCTTCCTTTTTCCTTCCTTCCTCTTTCTCTTTCTTTCTTCTATCTCTTTCTTTTTCTTTCTTTCTCTTTCTTTCTCTCTTTCTCTCTCTCTTTCTTTCTTTCTTCTTTCCTTTCTCTTTCTTTCTTCTTGCTTTTTCTTTCTCTTTCTTCTTTCTTTCTTTTCTCTCTTTCTTGCTTTTCCTTTTTGTTTCCTCTCTTTCCCTTCACTTCCTCCCTCCCTTCCTTCCTTCCTCTTTCTCTCTCTCTTTCTTTTTTATTCTTTCTTCTTTCTTTCCTTCCTTCTTTCTTTCTTTTCTCTCTCTTTCCTTCTTTCTTTTCCTTTTTTCTTCCTCTCTTTCCCCTCCTTTCCTCCCTCCCTCCCTCCCTCCCTTCCTTCCTTCCTCTTTCTCTTTCTTTCTTTGTCTTTTCTTTCTTTTCTTTCTTTCCTTCTTTCCTTCCTTCTTTCTTTTCTCTCTTTCTTTCTCTTCCTTTTTTCTTCCTCTCTTTCTCCTTCCTTCCTTCTTTCCTTCCTTCCTTCCTCAAAGTGTGTTCTCTTCCTGTAGTTTCTGTGCCTGAATACGCATGAAGAATTAGGAGGGGAATTATGATCATGCCTGAAAGATGTTGATAAAGCCACCAGAGAGGAAAATACAGGTGCTTTAGTTTTATTTTCAGGAGAAGAAAATGATGGCAGTGTTGATAATACTGATTGCAGTACAGAAGGAAGCATAATTGGGAATGGTAAAGAGTTTAGATAAAATTTGGAACTCCTGCAGAAGAAGCAGCACACATTCTTTCACAGACAGGTGCATTGATGATAGAATAATTTCTCCCAAGGGAGAGATGAGAATGCCATTGTTCAGGTCATTTAAGACAAACTAGAGGAGGAAAAGCTGTCATTATTTTTAGTTTGAAGAATGTCCACAGTGTAGTTAGGCATAGGACAAAAACCTGTCCAGCCCCCAGGTTCACAGTCCGTGGGATGAGATGATACTACCTGACACTGAGTTCATCACCTGAGGCTTCTTTGAGACATTAAGATCTCTGTCCTAGTTTTCAGGACGTTATTAACTGTTGAAGGCTTCAGAGGGTTAAGGGGGTAGGAAGGGAGAAATGGAAAGGGTCCCCCAAGGAAAGGGAGAGACCACCTAGTGAAAAGGGAGACAAAAGGAATCTGGACATAGAACAAAGAAAGACTGGGAACTCTGGGGAGTGTGGAATGGGAAGAAGATTTGAAAACCGAAGAGAAAAATAAACAAAAATTCAGAGCCCTGGATTATGTGAATATCCAGTAGGCAAAAGGAACATGAAAGATAAATTCATATGGACCAGCACCAAGTGGAAGATGGTGTATCTGGTGAATGAGGTGTACAGTGCAGACTGGGAAGAGGAAGAGTTTAATTGAGTTCTGTGCCTGCTCCTTCCCTTCGTCCCATCCTTGGCCTTAAGTTTCTGGCTTCATCCTTGACTTCTCTCCTTAGTAATGGTCTTGGGTGGGATATTGGTTCTCTTCCCAAGGAATTACCCCCAAAGCATTCCAGTTCAACCTAATAAATATCTACTGAGTCAATGCAAAGCCTACAGCACCATAGGGCATACAATGATAAATATAGAATGAAAAACATCTCAAACCTCTAGAGATATCAGAGGTCATTCAATCCAAACTCTAGTCTTCACTTGACCATCCCCTGGTTTCTGCCTGACCACACGAAGTGATGGAGAACTCACTACCACTCAAGGAAATTTATTTTATCTTTAGAGAACTCTATTAGAAAGATATTCCTCACATTGAGCCAAAATATGTCTAAATAAGATAAGTTCCATTCTCTGATCCTACTTTCACATCTTGATGTTACACAGAAGGAATGCAGCAGCTCTTCTCTGTGACAGCCCTTCAAATATTTGAAGCTGTTATGTTCCCTTGAGCCTTACTTCTCGAAGCTGAACATCACCAGTTACTTTGATTGTTTCAAATTAATTCCCTTCTGGGCTCGGCCACTCTCTCCTGAATGTGCTCAAACTTATCATAAAGTGCTTAAAGTGTGGGGCCTGGAGCTCTATACAATAATGCAGGTGTAGTCTACCTACCTCAAAGTTGAGCAGGACTGCTTCCTTTGGGACTCCATTCTCTTTCAATACAGCTTACGTTCCCTTGACTTTGGCAATGTTTCACTATTGATTCATATTGAGCTTATTGTCAACTTCAGCTCATACTTTGTTTTTGGTTTGAGATAAGGTATCACTCTGTCACCCAGGATGGAGTGCTGTGGTGCAATCATGGCTCACTGCAGCCTGGACCTCCTGCCTGGGCTCAAACTATCCTCCCACCTCAGCCTCCTGAGTAGCTAGGACTACAGGCACATGCCATCACACCCAGCTAATTAATTTCGTTGTTGTTGTTGTTAGAGATGGAATCTCACTCTATCATCGAGGTTGGAGTACAGTGGCACCATCTCGGCTCGCTGCAACCTCCGCCTCTCGGGTTCAAGTGATTCTCCTGCCTCAGCCTCCTGAGTAGCTGGGACTACAGGTGCCCACCACCACGCCTGGCTAATTTTTTGGTATTTTTAGTACAGAAGGGGCTTCACCATGTTACCCAGGCTGGTCTTGAACTCCTGAGCTCAAGAAATCTACTTGCCTTGGCCTCCCCAGTTCTGGGACCATAGGTGTGAGCCACTGTGCCTGGCCTGAGAGTGCCATATATTTTCAAACGTAAATCTGTTAAGCTCTCTCACCTTTTTCATTCCTTAGAATGGTACCTCAAGGCAACACCAGAATGTCCTGTCAACACCCAGAATGCCCGACATTTGGCAAAAGTTTCTTTTTCTTTAAGATGGAGCAGGATTGTCAATACTCACAGTTAATATGTTTCTTTTATTGCAATCGTAGACAAATTTGATGACCATGTCTCCTCTATCATTATCCAAGTCATTAGTAAATGTGTTGAATAGGATTAGTCTGAGAACAGAGCTCTGACATATACCCTAAGAAAACCTTCCTTCATGTTGTCTTTGATGCATTAATGAACATCTTTGGGGTTTAACCATTGAGTCAATTAATTCACCAGCCTACATTGCCTGGTGTTCTACAAGGATTTTATTAAAGAGTCTATTAAATGCCTTGATTCAGTTCAGATATTCTCTCTTACGTTTCCTTGATCTAAAAGCCTCATAGCCTTGTTGAGTTAAAGAGCAAGACCAGCCTAACCAAGTTTGTTCTTTGTAATTGCTATGGACTAAATGTGTTATCCCACTCCCAATTCGTATGTTGAAGCCCTAACCCCCCAAGTTGGGGCCTTTGGAGGTAATTAGATTTAGATGAGGTCATGAGGGTAGAGCCCCCGCCCCTGATGGATAGAGTTCTTATAAAAAGAGGAAGAGTCATTTGAGATCTCTCTCTCTGCTTGAATGAACTAAGGAAGAACCATCTGAGGACATAAACCGGAAAGGAGCCATCACCAAGAACCTGACCATGTTGGCCTCATCTCAGACTTCCAGCCTCCAGAATCATAAGAAATAAACGTTTGTTGTTAAGGCCACCCAGAGAGTGGCATTTCATAATAGCAGCCCCAAATGATAAAGACGGTGATTCCAGACTTACTCCTAGTGATCAATCACATCCTTTAATAAATAATCACATACCTATCTTTTAGTGATCCAATGGTCACTTTGGGGGCCACGCTCATTTGTTTATGTTTTTCAGAACTCACATTATTTTCCCCTTTTGCAAAACTGGAATGCCATTTGCCTGTCTCTGGTCTTTCTTTGTCTCTCCCTACACAGTTCCTGATAACATTAATACCAATATGGAGCTTTTACCCATTGCTATCTAAATGTTTCCTGGCATCATCCTATTTTTGGCCTGTACCATGTCTGAGTGTTAGTTTCCATGAGTTTACTGACTCCAATGTAGAAGGATGTTTCCTTTGACTTGATCTAAAGCTGCTTGCTTTAGCATGGAAAGGAGGTGCTGGAGCATCTCTGGAATCCCCCTATAATCAATCTAGTGCCAAACAGAAGTTCTCTGGCCAAGTAGGATACTGGTTGGTCTTTAGGAAATGAGAGATGAAGTCTCATTCTCTGGGACGTTTACCGGATCATGCCTAGGCAGACAGGCTGCTGTGTGACCTTCACGGCAGCCCACAAAAGAGTAGCAACAGGGTGCATCTAGTAGGAAACTAGAACAAAGGCAAACTCAAATATGATACAGATGGGGTGGAGGAGTGGTTGGCTGGATTTGAGAAGAGCGAGCGAGCAGAGGACTGGCGGTGTGAGAAAGATGTTTTTAGTAGCAGTATTTTTTTGTTCATTTTCAACTAGCTTTTTGAAAAATGGAGAATGTAGTACTTGCACGTGGTAAAATGTCAAAAAGAATAAAGAATATACAATAAATTAAGAAAATACGTATCGTTCTCTCACTCTGAGGTTTCTGCTGTTTTTTGTGTATCCTTCCAAAATGTCCTATGTATGTACAAGCCTATTTTGTATATTCAAAATATGCAAAGATATACACGAATACACCGTTCTGCATTTTGCTGTTGTTTTTCAGAGCAGCATACATAGATTTACTTCATTTTGTTTTCATTTTGTTTTACATCTGCACCATGTTCTGTTGTATGGATGTATGGTAATTTTAACAGCAGTGCTTTGAGGAAATGAAAACAGAATTTCTGCCAAACCCAAGGCATTAATCTTAAGTTTGAGGTGGAGGGAGTAAATGACAGGTGTTGCCAGATGTATATTTCAAGCTTCCTACGCACCCGTGGGTCACGTCAACATCCCTTGCCTCAGTTTACCTAGCAGGAAAAGAATAACAATTTGATTTTAGTGTCAAAAACCATGAGTAAAGGCTCCTTACCTATAGGACTTGGAAAGAACAGCTAATAGAAAGATTCCATATTAATATTTTCTTATAATCAAAAGATGGGGTATGCACAGAAAGAAACTCTTACTCTGACCCTGAACTGGGCTGATGCAGTTCATGTATCTGATGGGTTCATATGAACAATTATTTGAGAACTGGGCAGGCCTGGGTTGACCTACCTTATCTAGGCCCATCATTGGACCTGCCAGAAGTGTACTGGAAGGTGTTTAACAATCAGCTCTCCACAAAAACAAAAGTCCCGATTTGTAGCATGTGCCAATTTCCATGGTGCAAATACATCCACAGTGGCTGATTTCCAGCTGCTGGCCTGGCATCGCTGGCTGCAAAGTTGGGGAGAGATGGCATGATTGGCCCTCCCCAAGCCTCATGTGCTACCACACAACTCTGTGGACTTCGGATTTCAAGGGTACCTGCTCTCTCTGGACTCCACAAGGGACACCTCACATGTGTGAAGGTTACAGTCAGCAGGGGTGCATTAGGAGAAAGCCCTTTAAAAATAGAGGAAGAATATTGGGCCTAGCCAGGAAAATAGAGCCAGAAGGAGAATGCAGCCAGGCCGCAGAGTCCTGGAGGCAGACACTAAAGTGGGGAGAGGTCACCTTGGGCCTAAGCTCTGTCCTCAGAATCCCTAAGGCAACTGTCTGCGGCTGTCTTTCTCTACTTCGCATAGGCACCACTGTCCCTTCATTCTTCTTCCTCTTTGCCTCTTTCTTCCCTTCTTCTTTCGTCCTAACCCTTGTATATGCCTTGGACTTGCTGATAGCCTGCAGGCTCCACTGAGCTCTCTGGAAGCTGCTGAGGGCACAGGAGAGAAGGTGATACGAGAAGTTCTCAAGGAGAATGGTGTGTAGGGAAAGTGGACGATTAGCTTTCAATCACATCTCGCTTCTAGTCTCTTTTTATACTACCTGCCGTCTATGGGAAGCATCCTTGGGCCTCCCTCCTGCCCTGTGGTGCAGCACGGGTCAGGATCAGATGTAGGGAACGCTTTCTGCACCACTAGGCCTGGTGCTTGGCAGGTGCAAGGCCTCACCCTGGAACCCCATTCAACCTCACCTCCAAAAGGCTCTCTGGCAGAGGCAGGTGCCAGACAGCTTGTGAAAGTGAACAGGACCTGGCACAACTTTCTGCCCCTCTCTTGAATGTCTCTGATGGCCAATACCCTGGAACTGAACTGATGATGGCCCATCTCAGGTGAGTGCTGGATTTCAGTATTCTGTATGTGGATGCTTTCAAGCCTCTTCACTGGGTTTTCTCATTTCCATGTAACACACTGAGATGTACTAAGAGGCTTAACCCAGGAGCTCTGAAGGGAGTGACTGGCAGGACATCTATTGGTGCCCAGTCCTGACCAGCATGAGAGACTATCATGCATCAAGCATGCCTCTCTGTGTCCTTCTCATTCTAAAGCCAAGTGGGCTCAAATAATAAGCTTAAGAGGTGAATGAGGTCAAGGTCAGAGGAATGATATCTTCCCTGCAAATCACTGTATTTGTTATCTGTTACTGCATACCAAATCCCTGGCATAAAACCATATCTTATCTCTGCTCCATGATGTCTGGGACCTCAGTTGGAAGCTTCTGAAGGCTGAAATCATCTGAGGGCTGAACTGGGGCTGGAGGATTGGCTCCTAGGGTGGCTTGTTCATGGGGATGGCAAGCTGGCACTGATTGGTGGTGGGTAGGCTCAGTTTCTCACCACATGACAGGTCCAAGGGCCTCAAGAGACCAAGCTGGAAGCTAAAATGTGTTTTTTTGACCTAGCCTTGGACACTGTCACTTCTTGGTCAGTTAAGTCAGCTCTGATTCAGTGTGGGAGCAGACTGCATGAGGGCATGAATACCTCTGGTTGAGAGTCACTGGGGCCATTTTGGAGGCTGGCAACCACAGTCACTTAGAACAGCTTACACTCAGACCACCTGGCAACCATCTTGTAAATGTGTTACCAGACAAGAGCCTTCAACCCATCAGAACAAATCCGTCTTCATCACAAGGAAAACAACCTGAGGCCTCTCTGTTGTGTGCACCGCAGTCCGAGGGGACAAGTGACTCATTTAAACCAGGCAGTGCTGAGAGAGAGGCGCCATGTGGGAGACATGAAGTGTATCCAGTCCTTGGAATTCAGGCATACTATGGGATCTTGTGCCTCCCAGGACTTAACCCCCAGAAGTGTTACACTGAGGTATTTCTCCTTTCTTGGTGTAGCAAGACATGGCTTTGGCCAGATCTGGGACTCTGTTGTTTCTGGCCAATGGAGTTAGGTCACGCCACCTCCCTCCCTCCATCTCCCCTTACCTCACAATATCCTCTAACTTCTGGTTTCTGTGGTTAAAAAGACAAATTTTGTTGTTGTTGTTGTTAGTTGAAAGAGAAGGAAGGATTCTGGAGAGGGGGCAATGGATGAAATGGTCTGGGGAAGAAGGCGGGTAAGACTCGGACCATGGGAGGCATGGGAGTTCTTTTGGCGCTCAGAGGATCAAGATCCACAGTGTGTGTGTGTGTGTGTGTGTGTGTGTGTGTGTGGGAGGAGAGGGGTGTCCTCCCTACTTAAACACCAATCCCCTGGTGTGGCTTGGAAAGCCATGGCACTGCAGCAGAGCTTGCCATGTCCAGCAGTGCAGCCTCGTGGAGGTGTCCTTACAGAAGGCAACCACAGAGCTGGCAATGCAGAGATGTCCTTCCATCAAATGGCTCATGGGCATTGGATTTCCAAGAGGGTACTCGTGGTGAATGAAGTGGTCAGACTTGTTCCTAAGCACAGGGGGGCTCTGACATAATGGGAAGAGACAGGGAGGGGTTTCTCAGTGGTGGCCAAAGTCTTATCTGAGCAGAAAAGGCTGGGAGTTGAGATTCGGATGTTAATATCTCTGTGCTCATTTGCACCCACATGCTAGGGAAGCCTGGAACAGTTGGGTCTCCTAAGAATACCCAGCCACCAAGTTCAACCTACTAGTAGGCACTGTGGTGACACAAGGATGTTCCTCCCCTCATCTTCCTCGAAAGGCAGTCACTTCTCCTTTCTGCTTTACTGTTCCATGGTCCAGTCTCAAAGACAGAACCCTTGGCTGAGAGGTCCGCTTAGTCCTTTAGGAGACAGAGGGAAGAATAAGTTAGTTTGAATGGATTGAGAATCTTGAGAGCTGCTGCCCATGCCTTGAAGTGGCAGCATTTAAGAAGGATGCAGATTAAAGCCTGCTGGAGTGTGCTGTGGACATCTGGTGACACATGCAGAAAGCAGGGGCCAGAGGGGACCCTGGCCTCATCCTTGTCACTGCAGAAGTCTCCTCTTGCCTCCTCTGCTGAACTGTGGGATACTGATGATATTTCTGCTGTCCTGCAGGTGGCGCCACAATTTAGGTTTTTAAGCTGCTGCCTGCCTGCCTGTGGTTTCTGTCCAGTGCAAGGTACAAGACCCAGCCATGAGGGCAGCTCTTGGGGAAAAGAAAGTGTCTCTCTAGCACCACCAGGCTCTGGTGATTTATTTAACGAGCAAATCTGGCTTTTATCAACTTAAATAGCAGCACTGTTCCTAGGCTAATAAAATAGTGGTAGTTAAGTGAAGGGAAATTTAAGGGTTTCTTCTCCTCTTTCCTATTAAGCTGGTCCTTTTATTCAGCCGTGAGAGATGAACCAATACTTCTTCTGTCTAAACCCAGCAATAAACCCAACCCAAGTCCCACAAACATAGCTTCTTTAGAAAACAGGACTCTCTGAAGCAATATGCCAGTTAGCTTCTCCCTCTTGTGGCCATGGGTCCAGGCAATGACATAACCAGCTTCACGACCAGGCAAGGGACAGAGGGAGTGACTCGCAGAGCCATTGTCAGTAGGGGACAGCTAGATGGTCCTACTTGTGTCTCCCTTAGCCCTCATCAGTTGGAGGGGGTAGAAGAGGTGTGAGAGCCAAAAGAACTTGTACTTAATGCAGAAACACATTTTGAACTGTGGTAAGGTGCTGCCTTTGCCTGTGTGTTTATTCATGGGGTGGGGACAAGATAGCAGAAGGCCTACACTCATTGTATCATTCTATTTGAAAATAAAAAAGATACATTTGTCTGGAAAGTGACCCTAATTCCCTACATGTGTTTTGTACCTACCTTTGAGTTTCAAAGCACATTAATAAGATGGTATATCCTTTGAATGTCATTGCAACTCTAAGGGGCAAATGTGTCAAATGAGAGATGAAGTATCATTGCGAGGACGTGACCTGCTCTAAATTATAAAGCCGATGACAGGACCAGAAGTAGGACACATGTCTTCTAACTTCCAATGTAGAGGCTCTACTCATCCCACCCCATTCCATTCTCTTAACTTAAGGGAGTCAATCCAATGGACCATCCCTGAAAAAAAAAATCCTCTACTGCGGCTAATTTGACCCTTTCTGCTCCTCTTTCCGATAATATGATAACTGCCCCCTTCAGTATGCCTTTCACCGTGTTATTCAGTGAAAGGAAAGCAGGGAAAAGGCAATTTGAGATATGGCCCCATTAACAACGGAGAGCTGGCTGGGCCCCTCACCTGCCCATAGCTGGTCCAGCTTTTTGCTGTATGTCTTCCCTGTCATTTGGCTCTGTTATTACTCTTCAGGCACCACATGGCATTCATTTCTCTGAATGAAAATAAATGACACCACACACTAGGCAGGAGATAAAGAATAATAAACACATTTTATTTGCCACCTCTGAAAAAAAAGAAAAGAAAAAGGTCTTTGACTTCCCGTCTATCCATCAGGAAATGGACCTGGAACTCAAGCCATATTCACACACACACACACATACAAACACACGCACGCCTGATACGAGGAGGAAAAAGACAATCAGATTGTATTAAAAATACATGCCAGAATGACTGAGAATGGAGACAGAGCTGTTTTCTCACCTTCCCCCCTTCCTTTCAGCATTTTATGGCATACTGAGTGGCCAACATATATTCAGAAGGAGTACCCCCTGCCCTGCTTTTCTTGAACAATATTCCTTAGGTAACCCATTAGGGACTTTCATGGGGCTATCTGGGCTCTCACTTCTGGGAATGGACTGTGATGGTTCCATGCAGCAATTTTAAAAGGGGCACCTAGAAGCAGTGCCAGGATCAGGTGATGCAAACCTTACATGGATCTGGGGGTGAGGGGGCCTCCTTCGATTTTGTATCCTCAGTGCCTGGCTGGCCTCATGCTAATCCCAGTCTTGCACAGAGAAACATTTGGCCCTCGGCTTCCTCCACCCCAGAAGGATGTCCAAGAGGCAGTAGCATTGAGTGATTTTGTTATGTGTGTCTCTGGACTTCTGAAACTAACCTGATATTGTGTGCTTTATCTAGAGTCTGGGATTCAGGGTTTCTGGGAAGAGTGGAGCCAGATCAATGTATTCACGCGAGCTTAATAAGATAACTCCTTGCTGCTTTCTGGGCCATGCAATACTTAGCAGAGAACCAGAGACTAAAAGGGCTCCATGCTGTCTCCTGGAATATCCTTTAACCAAAGAATCAAACATCTGGTTTACTGCTCATTCTGGCTTGGTTCATCTTCTCATTGGTGAGAGCAAAGTTTCAGTGGGGTCCTCTATGGATGGGCCAAGCCTGACCTACATGTGCTGCTCACCTTGGGGCTTATTTAAACTATCATCTCACAGCTCCTTTCAAAGGCTCCCCAATTCACACAACTTTGATTTCTGTGAGAATATAACCCATATAGGGAGGTATAGGAATTTATGCCATTATCAATCATGTCCACCTAATAAGGAGGCTCTGAGATGTTTTGATGGGAGGGACAGTAATGGGCAGGGAGTTGCTGGGTGTGAGGACAGGGAAAACTAAAGAAGGGACAGGAGAGAGGAGGCCAAGAGCCAGTGACTCCTTTAGAGGGTCATCCTTGATGGTTGCCTATCCCAGGGAATGCCTACTGGACACTGCTGAAGGTGCCACTTCCCTGAGACTATGGTGGGAGCGGGGATGAGGATGAGGGAGGTATGCACAGAGTTGCAATAACAGGTGTGGGAATCCCTTTGGGTTCTCTTGGTGGGTGGGCCCATTCCTAACGGGATCTAGGCAGAGGTTTAGGAGGTAGTGCCACCCACTCCCCATCTCCACTGCCTAAACCAGAACCACATGGTAATTTCTTTCTTTGGACTTCAGAAACCACCCTGATGTTGGCATGGTCTGTTTTGGATGTAGTCTAGGATCTAGGGTTTCAGAGAAGAGAGGAGCCAGGAGAGCCGCTCAGTATAAACATAACTGGAAAAGTCAGGTTACCAAGCCAGCTCTGGGGCACTGACCACTCATGTTCTCTCGTGCAGACCTTGTGCCCTCAGTGTCCTCGGCCTCCTTGGGTGCCATGTGGGGGTGACTTGGTGGGGTGTTGGGAGGGGTTCTGGAATGGAACCATTCCTCGGGGGACCCGCCGAGGAATGGGTGTATGCCTCGGCGTCAGTGTGCGCTCGTGTCAGCTCTGAGCACCTGAGGGTCCCTCCGACGGCCAGCGCCCAGGGCTGCACCTTCTGAGGCGGCTGGGTGCCTCCCTCTGAGCGCGCGCCTTGCGCCCGGGTCACCCATGTATGCCCCCCTCTCCGCCCCACATCACCACCGCCAGGGTGGCTCCGTGCGGGCCGAGGGGACCCAGGGGTGTGTCGGCAAACATTGGTAGGGCGAGAGCCGGCGAGCCAGGCGGCGGCGGGTGGGAGAGTGTAGGGAGGCGCCCCTTGCCCCCTCTGCCGGCAGCTCTCCCTCGGTCTAGATGTCAGCCGCGAGCTCCGAGCCAGCGAGAGCGAGCCAGAGAGGGAGCGGCGGCGGGCGGCGGGCGGCGGGGAGGAGAGGAGGCGAGGCGAGGGAGGGAGGAAGGGAAGCAGGGAGGGCGGGAGGGAGGAGAGGAGGACCCAGAGAGCGCCAGGCAGCTGGAGTTTTTGCAGCGCTTGGCCGGGCTTCAATGCACAGCAGCAGCGAGCCGCGGCGGCAGCAGGCAGCCCGGGAGCTCCGGCGGCGGCCGAGCCAGCGGCGGCCCCGCTCCCTGCCCCCTGCAAACTTTGCTAGCTGCCCGCCCGGGGGGCCGGGGGCGCGCCCGGGAGGCCCGGCTCGGCCCGCGGCCGAGCTCTCCGCTGCCGCAGCGCCAGCCGCCGCCGCCACCACCGCCGCAGCCCCGAGCCTCCCCGGAGAGCAGCCGGTGGCTCCCGAGGCCCCCCAGCCCCGGCCCCAGGGCACTGCCTGGCGAATCCTCTGGCAAGGGTGGGGGCTGCAGCGGCGCGGCCGGCCGCGGGCTGCCGGGGGGCGGCCGCCGCTACCCAGAGAGGCGCGCAGAGGCGCCGAGAGCGCTCCCCGGCGGGTCCCCCGCGCACTCGCCGCGCCCGGGCAGCGGCCCGACCGGGCGAGCATGGGCGGCGCGGAGTGACGCCGCTGTGCCCGCTTGGCATCAAGGACATTCAGCCCGCGGGGGTGGGGACGAAGGGGGGCAGCCCCGCGTCGCCACCGCAGCCCCCGAGAGCCGCCGCCGCTGCTCAGACTCCGGGGCTGGGTGGAGGAAAGGGGTGTTCGGAATCGATCCCCATTTTCCGACCTTTTTGTTGGACATTACGCCCACCTTGGACGCCGCAAGAGGAGCTGTCAAGCCCCGCAGGCTCTGATTCGGCGCCCTCCGCGTTCCTGGGTTGCTCCCGGCTTCCCTGTGCCTCGGTGGAGTATTTGCGTTCGGGGCTGGGGCTGGAGGAGGCAGCCACACGCGCGCACACGCACACGTTCAGAGGAGGGCGAGAGGCAGCGGCATAGGCTCCATCTGCAGTGTCAATGCGGCGCTCCCGCTGAAGGAGGGAAACGCGGCGCGTCCAGGTAAGGAGCCGGCCAGCCGGGGAGCGGGGCCGGGCGGGCGGTGAGGGCAGCGCGGTCGGAGAGACCCGGGCCGGGCCAGCCCGGGAGTCTTCGGTGCCCTGGAGCCAGCCCGCGGCACCCGCACACATACACACGCAGGCACACACACAGATCCACACCAGCACACACGGCGCTCGCGCACCTGCCCACGTCCCACCTGGACGCCCGCGGAGGTGCAGCGCCCGGAGCAGGGATTTCCCGGGTGCGTTCTCCTCTCACGCTCCCGGACTCAGACTTTTCTTTCCCGGGACTTTCGGGGTGGGATTCTGTGTATTCCCAGCTCTGCCTCCCACCCGAAGAGGTTGAGGGAGCGATTTTTTAGCTCCCAGCCTCTTTCATCCCTAGCTGGGCTTTAAAACGGGAGAAGTCCTGGGAGGTCTCCGGAGACCCACCCAGTGTCATCGCGGCCCCGTGGCCTTTGGACACCCTGGGATTTCAACGGGAGACAGAACCACAGATACTCGGACGCCTATTTGGAGAGAGTGGTGGCCCAACGCGTGGAGAGGAGGCCACATAGGCGGTTGGGGCTGCAGTTCTGTAGGGCGGCGCATATGGAACAGGCACTGCGTTTCCCCAGTAAGAGGCAGCACAAACGCCTTTCTGAGGCATGGCACTGCTTCCCCGGGAATGCGCCGAGATTTCAGACAGAAAGCGGCTTAAAGCATCGCCGCGTATGTTGCTTGTCTAGGGAAGGTACGGGGGTCAGATCCTCCTTAAAAGGTATGACCTTATTCACAGCCTCAGTCCCTGCTTAGTAACAAGCAGACAGGGTTTGGAGACACAGGACTTGGGTCCCCTCTCACCTCCCTACCCTTCCTTGGCACATGGGGCTGCTTTCCCCCGTGCCTCCGGCTGGCGAACACCTGTCACATGCCTTTCAAGGTGTGTGTCTGAGAAAGATAACTAGAAAGGGGAAGCAGGAGGGGTGTAGTTCTCCAAAAGAGGAGGCTTCTCTCCCTCACGACCGCGGCGGGCGGCGGTGCCCACTGGAGGAGGCAAAGCATTCATGGGTCTGCCAGCTTCCCCCAGAGCCCAGGGCTGCTCCGAGTGTAGAATCACTCCACAGAAGCCCGTTCTTTAAGGTCCTATTTCCCGAAAGCATTTTCATTCTTGTTCTCTCTGGCTGGAGTTTCACAGGCTGCTCGTTTTAACTTTTTCTGGAGGAGGTGGGAAGTGTCTGGGGTTCTAAGAGGCTTTTCCATAGTTCCCTTCTTGGGGTCTAAGAGCAGCTCATTTAGGGTCTCAGTTGTCATAGGGAGAAGAACATGAGCTCCAAAACAAATTTGGAATTGAATATACATGTACAAGCTCCTGCGTTTCTGGAGCTGTCCCTTTGAGGTACCTTTCTGGGCAACCTGATCATATCATTCTCCCCCAGAACTGAATGAGCTTGTACCCTCTGTCCGAGATCATGTGTTCAGAGTATCCCACAAACCCACCAGTGGAGAAAATATGTTAGGAGTCTTCCAGAACATGATGGGAGAGGAGCAAACATTCTTTTGAACAAGGAGGCCTCAGTGCTAGGCTCAGAATTTGGGTTGTTTTTGTAAATCCTGAAGATGGGGGCTGAATGAGAGGGCTTTTTCAGCACCCTGACTCCGCTATTTCCAAACTTTTTTCAGCTCCTGCAAAGGTCTCTGGCTAGGCTGGGGAGAAGCGCAGACGCCCCGGGAGGGAGATTGTATTCCCGCTGTGTGCTGTGTGAGCTGCCCTTTGATTGACTGAAAAGCGTAGATGGAATAAAGCAAATCTCTCACAATGGGGAGACCCCAGTAGGGGGAAGAAACCTTATTTGCTTTTTAAGCATGGTGGGCGTGTGCACACACATACACACCCAAGATATATACCCACATGCATTCTCAGAGTCTGGCTAAACGTGGTCAGCTCCCCCAGCCATGTGTGACAATGTGGTCCACTTCTGTCTTCCCGGCTGTGGAAGAAATGGAACATTTCTCCCCACATGCCCCTTGAGGGTGTGGACAGGTAGGTCCCACCTACGTGTACAGCAGCACATGGTTTGCAATAGAAATAATGAGCTCCAGCAACAGTGGGTGCCTCCCAGGTAAACAGTCCCTCGTGAGACCCGAAAGAGGCAAAGGGGTAGGGTACAGGATCTTCCTGAAATGTCTGCATCTTCCCTGCAGACCTCCACTCCTTTCTCTGCTTTCCTCCCTACCCTCTTTCCTTTCTCATGTATTTGCAGCCTCAGGATCCATCATTTTAATGCAAAGCCAGCAGTCATTATGCTGGTTATAGGCTAAACATCTGGGTTCAAACGATCTCCGCACTTTCTGCACTTAGCATTAGGTACCATTGTGGTTTCTAGGACAAGGCAGGCATTAATTTAACATCTCTGTAAAGCGGAGTATATATCACGTTTTCCTGGCTCTCTTGCCCAGCCCTGGAGCAGGCCATGCTGTCATTCACCCTCTCTGCCACTCTTCTGTGCCCTTCCTTTTAAGTTCTCTGAGGTTTTTCTCACTGGGAAGGGATTCACACTAGAAAAACTCCGGCCATGAATGCTTCTTTTCAGCAGACCCTCCCTCACTGCCTGGTAGATGGTGCTTAAGGCAGCTCTCCTGTGAGCACTAGGCGTGGGTCACCTGCAAGCTGCTCCTTCTTGCCCAGTCACACCCTCCTGGGGCTTTCCTCTGTCCTCCCAGGACTTCACCCTGGATGCCCACCGGGACACTGCAGACATTTCCGGAGGACTCCAAGGCAGTCAACTTGTTTCCTTTCTCCTTCTCTGTGCCTTTCTGTCGCCTGCTGCTGCTACTCCCTGCAGACAGGGAAATCTGCACGGCAGAGTCTGCCTACATACACTTGGCCTGGGGATCCTTTTCATCACAATGAGGGCTGCTGGGAATGAAGTGGGGGCTTTCTAGGTTGGCAGCAGTCCTGAAGTGGGAGAGAGCTAAAGGCGCTGGGTCATTAACCGCTCTTGGTTCTTAGTTATCATCAGGCTTTGATGCAAAGAAATCGCAGCGGATCTCTCTACTTCTAGCCAGCTAGGGGGCATTTCTTAGCTGCTTCTCCCCATCCTCACCTAGAGAAGGCATACGCAGACAATGAACATCAGAGACTTGTTGGAGTGGCTCTGTGGTGGGTTACAAGGGGGCGGCAGCAATACAGAAAACACGACCATGATCTTGGCTGTCATTAGACTATGCAACAGATGTGCCAGTGTCTCTTCTCTTCGTATTTGTGTCTGGTGCTACCCAATGTGAAACTGGCTCAGACCCTGGGCTATTGAGTAGGTTCATTTCCCTCCCTTGACACCTCCCTTCCTCTCCCTCCAACCCCCACTTCTCCGCCCCCACCATTTGCTAATCTACCTCTTGGCTTTGTGCGCACATCCGCCAGCCCATTCGCCCTCAAATTTGCGGCACTCCAAGAAATCAATATAACATGAATTTAACGACAGCTGGATGATTAAGTGTTATTTATATTTAAGAGCGGCATTTTAAAAAGACGTCTCACTAATAAATCAAACGGCTGTTTGGGAGATGCACATGATTAGGATAATTGGCCTATAGGCTCTATTGAGCTATGCTTGGTCCCCACAGGGCCCCGTGGACAGGACGCTGTCTCTTTAAAAGCTGCAAGCTCCACTGCTCCCTCCCGGGACTCCCACCTGATCCCCTCTAGCTGCCCAGACTTTCTCTTTCTTCTTTCACGTTGTCCTCACTGCCCAGGCTGTACCATTCAAGTTGTGGTAGGAAGGTGGAGCCTGTAGGGAGACTGAAGGGGGCTCTGCTGCTAAGTGGTAAGAGATGGATCTTGAAACGAAAGACAGGCAGGGGTCCTGATTCCCACAGCCCAGGCCTGTTCCTGAAGGAGGAGGCTGCTTCCCTGCATCGTATAGAGCAGCCTGGAAGAAAAGCTTCCTAAGTCCCTGTGTAAGTCTGTGTAAGCCCCCACACCCCTGCCCTGTCCTGTGGCATCAGCCTCCCAAGGGAAGAGGCTGTGAGGATATTAGTATTGGTTTCAGTTCTTGTAAAAACAATGGAACGAAAGATGATAATTAATGATGATGGTGGCCAATATTTATTGAGCACTCATTTGGGCTAGGCACCATTTAAGTAGTTTGCCTCATAACAACCCAGATAGGCTGTTACAGTCCCCATTTCCTCCAGGAGGAAACTGAGATGCAGGAGGTTAAAGACTTTGTCCCAGATCACACAGCCACTTAGTGAGGGAGCCAAGTCTCACTTGTGAGCAGTCTGACCTTTCTCCTCATCACTGTGCTGGTTGCCTCCTTAGAATATATGGGTTCACTGTATTGCTGCCCCTTTGGGAGGTTTATGGGTGAGGGCTTGGGAGGAAGTTTAGAATATCTGGTCCTAGTCTCTTGCACTACCTCTGTGATCCCAGGCAAATGTATTTATTCATTGAGCCTCGATTTCCCCATGCATCAAGGGGGATGAGTCTTCTCTTTGGCTGTTGGTAGGTTATAAAATTGCATGGATCATTCTAGCACAGTGCCCAGGTCCTGAGGGTGACTGTCACCTCATTTGGCAATCCCCATTTTCTCCCAGGAAAAAATAAGGAGTGAATGAACGAATTGAGTGAAGTCTCCATGTTTACTTTAGACTCTACAAGGCTCCAATTCTGATAGGAGTCTAGTTCTCCCTGCTGACTGCTTCAAATTGCTAGTATTGTGGAACCAGCACTTTCTCATTTCATCTTTAAAGTAGCTGTGCAAGGTAGGTATTGTTTATTCCCATTTTGATAGCATAGAAACTAAGGCTGAGAAGAGAGTTTAGGTGAGATGTCTAAGGCCCCAGGTTGCTAAGGGATGGATGGTTTTTTCACTCTTGGGCAAAGATTCTTACCATTACACCACTCATGATAGGTGCTTGACATTTGTTCAGTCATGCATTTATTACTCCTAGAGTTTCTGACTTTAGGATCCAGAAGCAGGGAAGAAATCTGTGCCTGGGGACATCATGCCATGCTGGGTGCCTGGATCCTATGGTGGTTGGAGCAGAGACTCATCAGATGTTGGTGCCAATGGACCATGTCGGGGGATAGCCATCCTGTAGCACTTAGAGGAATTTTGATAGGTCCCCATTTGCATGAAGAAAATAATTCAGACCTGAGATGGTGCAGGCTGAGACGAGGCATCAGGAATTATATCCTGATGCCAAAAGGTGTGGGTGCGAATCCCTGAAGGAGCCCATGGGCCTGGTTGGGTTCTGTCCCAATCCAAAGCCAGGGCTAAGCTCAGTCCCTCTGGTCCAAACGTTTTAGGAAAAATCCACAAGTGAGGCACTTTGATTACTTGCTTTTTTTTTTTCTTCTTTTTCTCCAAAAGACAAACTTTTATCCCATGCATTATTTCTTTGACTTCTCTACACTGTGAGGTGAGTGAAGGTTCTGTCCAACTTGAGGTGGCTAGAAGGGGTGTACCTGGAATTTCATCACCTCCCCTCTGAGGCAGCAGCAGGAATGAGTGGATAAAACACTGGCAGGTAATGTCCTGTGCAAACTGAAACCAACAGGTGTTGGCGAGATCTCAGGCATCCTCTCTTTTCCTTCTGAGCTTGGATCTTCCCCTTCCCCTCTATGGTGTGTCCTCCATGAGCCAGGATTCGCAACAGCACATTGGATTTGGGGATGTTTAGTCACTCCAACACAAAACAGATCACTAGCTAAGAGGATAGAGCCTCCTCAGTCAATGCACCGAACATAGCCTCACGAATTCATTCCCAAGGTCTCACAGTGTAGAGCATTTTCATTATGAAGTGCGAGGAGAGAAACAGTTGAGGAAGAGGTCACTGGAAATTTAGGAAAGGAAAACCGTGGCAGTTGAAAGGCTTTCCTGGTCTTTGCTCAAGATCAGTTCCTTATCTGACATACTCACTGATCTCTTCTCGAATGAGCACAGCTGGATTTCCCTTTTGGTAGTGTGAAGGTTCAAACTAGAAGGTGAACCAATCATTCCTTGGCTTTGGCCCAGAGGCCAAGAGGAAAGAAGTAAGCAAGGCATAGCTGGTGGATTGCTTCCGTTCTTGTGGCAGGGTTAGAGAGTGAGAGGAGACAGTAGCAGACTTCAGGATGTGCAACTGAAGAAGCAGCCTGCCTGGAATGTCAGCTAACGTTACTAGACACAGTTGGAGTTCATTTTCTTCCTCTCCATCTCAGACCTGCTTTCCTGAAAGTAATACTTAAAATAGAGCAGAGTTTCCCAAAGTATATGCTGTGGGGGAGCGAAAAGGCATTATATACAAAAAAGTTTCCACAGTCAAATAAGTTTGCAAAACCCTAGGTGTAAAGCAAAGCTGAAGTTACTCCTTGCTGCAGGACTTCTCAGATCCTTTAATACACTCACATGGATTGCGAAATCACAAAAGTAGATATATTGTGTAGTGGACCTGGAATCCACTGAGAAACACTGAACTAAGACAGGCACTTTCCTATGTCTACTCTCAAATGTGAATAAAGAGGTGGCTTCTACAGTGAAAATTTCCACTGAACCTTTGCATTACGTAAACTAAGTACTGGATTCTGGTGATTGTGTAAGCATTAGGTTCTCAAGCAGAATTGTGCCAGGCAGGTAGAGAGTCCACCTCTGGCCTCAGCATTTGCTCAGCCTTCTTTAGAGCCTATCCTGCCCCTTGTCTTTCCAAGGAAAGAGACAGCTACTTAGGCACATGTCCATTTTCTTAGGTTCCTAGATGATTCCAATATGTCCCCTTGCTTAAAAACTACTGTTGTGGAAAAAGCTAGGCTTTGGATACAGATAATGTAGAAAACTCTAACTAAAGCATCTTGGGAAAAATCATTTTATGTTTCAGTTTATTGTTTATAAAATGAGGAGGTTAGTCTAGATTGGTGATTAAACATATTTTAATATGTATGCAGTGAAAGTCTTTGCACCAGTGAAATTTTATATGGAATTCTAATGCACAAAACAGATGCAAGCAGGACTGTTCTTGTCAAATCTATGGAGAGCCTGGGCCTTGCCCCCTCTACCTGTCTGTGCTTCACCCCAGTCACAGCCTGGGTTCCCTAGAAAGTAGAGCTCAAGGCAGAAGCTGTGTGTTACCACTTTATTGAGGGGTCGGGTCCCAGGGAAGCAAAAGTGAAGCAAAGGAGGAGAGGTAGGGAAGGAAGAAGAACAAATAGTGTGTTACCAAGCTGGCCCTGGCTTCCCAGTGAAAAGCAGCTGGTGGCTCAGTCACTCAGGAGGTATCCAGGGAAGCCTGGTGTGAATACTAGATCTCAGAATAGTCTGTGGTGGGGAGGCACAGCCAGCAGTTAATCCACGGGTCCTTCTGGTCTGCTGTAGCTCACTGGTCACAGGTCAGCCCACGAGGCATCAGTCAACTCCTCTCACTTTGGGGTTGGGATACCAGGTCAAGCTAGAGCCTCTGTGGGTCAAGCCCTGGGGCTGGGGCTTCCTTGGCTCTCCCTGCAGTAGGTATGTCAGAGTTACCCCTGCAGGAGCTCAGCCTTTGCCTCTGAAGGAAGAAAAGACAGCAAGAACTTTAGGATCAGAGGAATGGCAGAAAGCATCACTGGGGTCTTTCTTGTCCATTAGATACTGATCCTGTCTTCCTCCCTAAATACATATGCTTGCCTCTAACCACTGATTGATGTGAGCAACTCACTGACTTAGAGATGTGGGTCTGCGTTAGGGCATCTGCCTGAGAGTTGCGGCTCCTAGAGGGTAGGGTCAGCCCCTGCTTGAAGCAGTGTCTGGTTTAATCAAGAGCTCAATTCATGCTTTTTAATAATGGTGAAGAAGCTGCTACTGGCAGTGGCAATGATAACAAGGGGAACTGGAAAATGACTGCAGCTCAGAATTGGGGTGGGGTGGCATGATGTCAGGTGAGACTCTGCAGATTTGGGCAGATACATAAATTGGGAGTCTGGGATAATAGTTTCCATGCAAGGAACATAAAGTTCTTCAGAACAGAGTCAGATGGCAAGACAGGGCAGGGTACTCCAATTAGGAGCCCCAGAATTCACGAGTCTATGTCAACACTAGTAGACTACACTGTGTGTTATCCAATTTAAACCCCAAATAGAAACCGCATGAAGAATGGGTGCCAATCTGATATCTGGAGACTTTTCTAATGTTTTGGGACTTGTTAAACAACAGCAAGCCTTCCACATAGTGGTGTGTGACTATCTCAGGGACAGCACGGCTGCTGGGAAGCAGGGAGAGGTCGTAATGACCTCTGCCACCCCCCTGGTTTTCAGAAATAATGAAAGCATTGAAATATAATGCAACAGGGGACATTTCTGCATAAACTATTTCCTGTAAGTCATTGCCTTTAGCTAGTCCTGCCCCTCATCAACATTTTTTACTACTCCTGTGCTTTGAAGGCCCTTTAGGGTCAGGCTGGGCAGAGGACTGATGGTCATGCTGTGCTTGTGACCTCTTTCCAGCTCTCTTGTCCATTAGATACTGACCCTGTCTTCCTCCCTAAATGCACTTGTCGCTAACCACTGATTGATGTGAGCAACTCACCGACCTAGAGACGTGGGCCTGCATTAGGGTGTCTGCCTGAGAGTTGCAGCTCCCAGAAGGTAGGGTCAGCCCCTGCTTCAAGCAGTTTTTGGTTTAGTCAGTAACTCAATTCATGCTTTTTAATAATGGTGAAGAAGCTGCTACTGGCAGTGGCAATGAAAACAATGGGAATCATGTATTTCCTTATACTTTAGGTTGAGAGGGATCATTTCTTACTTCTTGTATACTCAGTGCCCAACCCAGAGCCCATCTTACTGGAAGCAATGGATAAATATTTGCTGTAAAAATAGAAGGAATAAATGGAGCAGGATAAGGTGGAGAAGAATGACCTTAAACATATCAATACTAGGGAAGTGTGAACCAGGCTAATATGGTGGGTTCTTGCTCTGCAGCAGGGACAGAGCAGGGATCACATCAAGTCAGGCTGACTGGCTATTCCAGAGGATTCAGATGAATCCAGATGGGTGCAGGCTGAGCCCCTCAGTCACCTTCCAGCATCCTGGGTCATAATGGTCAGGGACAGGTAGGTGCAGTGGTCTTGCTCATGGATGCACATGGAATTAAATTATTTCTCTCTGTGCAAAACTCACTATGGGTTTAGGCGCTGATAGATTGGGGGGGCGGGGGGGGGGGGGAAGACCAAGCTGAATTTAGCAGAACATTCCAAAGACTAGTCTATAAAATCCTCCATGGAAAAAACATTCTGTGACCAAGTAAGTTTTGCAAGCATCCTCTCTTTTGTCCTCTTCACGGAGATGCACAAGGGCAAATTAAAGGCGAAGAAGATCTGTTTTTGGGAAACCTATTTATTCTTTGCCCACTGCTTTTCAGGTTATTGGGCCATGGGGATCTATTTATGTGGATATATTCAAGCCTATTGACGTCTCCTGGAAAGAGGGTTCCCTAGAAAGGCATTTTGGGAGATGGTGGCCTTCAACCGGAAGCTTTCAAGTTTTGGTTTACTTCAGAGGTGAAAAAACTGGAAGAATGAATTCACTGTACTGATGAAATAGGGACTTGCAGGGACTTGTGGCTCCAACTTTCAGAGGCACTGCCTGCCTCTTGTCCTTGTCATTTGCTTTTGAGACTCCCAGAAATGACTGCGAATTCTCATAAAACTTTAGCGACCATGGCCTTGCGATCTGCCTTCAGGTGTATATTTCATAAAGAAACCATTTCGAGAAGTGTGAATGCCACTCTGACAGGTTTGTGGACATGTTTCCCACAAGTGGCACTTTTTGGTTGCACATAACAGATCAAGATGGATGTTTGCAAAATATGTGAGTAATGACATTCACCTTCTCAATTTTTTTTTTCTCCAGCTATACTTCTTGAATAAGAGGCTTCAATATAACTGACAAAGATAAATGTTCTTTATCAAATTAACAAAGGAAGCTTGAGTTATTAAGACACATCTCCCTAAACTTTGGATGGTTGAAACAAATTTTCTCTTGGGAAGAGAAAACTTTGCCATCCAAGAAAGGGCTGAGGATTTCTAATTAGACTGTAAATCCATGGTTTCCACCACTGGGTAGTGACCTGGGAGTGAAGTTAGGCATTTCCCATGGAAAGCATTTTCACCACCTGGCATTCATCTAACACAGGTAATGATTGTGTGTGTGTGTGTGTGTGTGTGTGAGAGAGAGAGAGAGAGAGAGTGGGAGTGTGTATGTGGGTTGGGGTAAAAGGGGGTACCCTCTCAGTGGTATTTGGGTTTGAATCACTTGGGGACACTGGTAATTCACGTGCCCAATTATAGGGCCCCCCCATGCTTGGTACAGGCGTGGTCCTCCTTTCCAGAGTGAATAACAGTTGCTAACACACACTAACAAAATTCCCCTGACGCCCATTCATAAAGCATTGCACTGGTGATTCTATCAGCATTAAACAGTTTGGTGACTGAGCTTAGAATTATAGGAATCGGAGAAATGAATTAGCAGTAAATCAAGTCCCAGCTGAGTTCGAACCCAACTGCAGTGAGTTTTAAATTAAAAATATCTTGCTATGATGAAGCAGTTGTAAGTCAAGCACTGGAGCTCTGTCGCTCTTGACTTTGGAGAAGTGTGGCAGCCACCCTTTGAAAGGAAAACCCTGACAACAGCTTGTATTGATTCCCAGCCATGCTGGGAAATTGCCACTTCGTTTCTTCTTCATAAACTGTTGACTTTCATTTTTTTTTCAAAAAAAGGAATCCTATTTGCAGGAATACAGCAGGGCTTTGGGAGGAAGACAGGTGGGAGAGGGCTCAGGCCCACGGGGGACTATTCATGGCATTCTCTTTGGTCCTCAGGAAGAGTTATGCTGAAGGGGAATCTGGGTCTGCGGGTGTCATGTGGTTTGTTTCCCTGCTCGGACCATATGTGATTCTTCTTTCTGGAGGATCTGTACAAAAAACAACAAAGAGAACACTTCAAGGAAGCTGCAAGACTGTCGTGTTGCAGTGACAATTGCGGTATAATAGGAAATCATTTATGTAAGTTACAGTGCCCTCTGAATGGAGCTTGTCAGAAATGTGGCTACGGTCTTTCCAGGCCTATATTTGTTTCTTCCTGCAAAATAATCCTGTGGTTTTCATTTTCAGAGCAATTGAAGAAATATTATGTACTGGCCAGGGAATACAGAAACTGAGCTTCTAATCCTAGGTCTGCTGAATGTCTTTCAGTGAGTGCCCTCTCTGGGCTAGGCCTCAATTTGTCCTCTTTAAAGCCAGGAATAAGCCCTTGCTGTTTCACACCTGCAGCCCAGGAGGTGAGGATGAATGTGGCCTTGCATATTAAAGAGTTGGGTGAGCATCAGAAGAAAGAGTCTATTTACACACAAGGTCAAAGAAAATCAAGACAAAGAGAATGAAAACTGAGCTCAGGCCTCTCATCACACCTTTATCAGCTCCCGTGTGTTTGCTGAGCTGGCGAGGAGGTGTAAGTGATAAAAGCCACATGCAGAGGGTCAGTAAGGAGAATGTAGTAGGGATGGCAGGAGACAGTGGCAGGGGATGGTCAGTGCAGGAGTCCAGAGGCCTGGGTGTCTGGGGAAATCTCTATCCTGGCAGTAGTAGGTTCAATTGGGGACTGCAGAAAAAGAAAAGGGTTTGTAACATCCCTCGATGCCTACATTTCACTAAGCTCCATGCACATATATTTGCATATTTTAGTAAGAGAGGTTGATATGATGTTATGAAATATTTAATCAATTAATTGATCAAGCAATTAGTCAATTCAAGCAATATTTATTGAGTGCCTACTATGTGCTAGGCACTATGTGAGAATTTGTGTAGAGATGAAAGACCTACTTCTGCCAGGAGAGAGTTCATGGCTAGTGTGGCCACAACATATGTGGGAATAGAGAATTTACATGCAATGTGACAGGAAGTGAGATTGGGTCATGAAGAGGGTGCTCTGGGAATAGGAAGAGAGGAACCCATCCAGTTATGAAAAGCAGGACATGAAGAAGGGCTCCTGGAGAAGGAGGAGGAGGAGCAAGAAGAGGGGGAAGAGGAGGAGGAGAAGGAGGAAGAGGAGGAGGGGAAGGAGGAGGAGGAGAAGGAGGAGGGGGAAAAGGAAGAGAAGGAGGATGAGGAGAAGGAGAAGGAGAAGGAGAAGGAGGAGGAGGAGCAAAAGGAGGAGAAGGAGGAGGAGGAGAAAGAGGAGGAGAAGGAGGAGGAGGAGAAGGGGAGGAGGAGAAGGAG
>NC_045441.1:121719523-121755526 GCF_002776525.5 Piliocolobus tephrosceles | reverse complement strand
AGGAGGAGGAGGAGGAGGAGGAAGAGGGACATCCAGTTGAGTTTTAGAGGATATTTTGAAGGCTCCCTCAGATTGGCTTTGTGAACTCATAAGCAGAGGTCCCACGTGGAGGAAGTAGCACAGAGAGGTGAGAGCACAGCCCTCGGGGTCTGCAGGAGTTCAAGGCAGAGGTGGGAAGTGGGGCAAGGGGCAACATGGCAGAGGCTGCACCAGGACCAGTATCAGTGTCCAGCTAAGTGATTTATCCATCAGGCAGCAGTCAGGCCTTGGGGATCTCCAGGAAGAGAATCAACAAGACCAGATTTGTACTGTGGCAAGGTTAAGCGGGGGCCATGTGGAGAATAACTGAAAGTGGGCTATTGCAGTAAATCAAAGCATCCTGAGCTGGGACTGATCAAAGGTGGTGGCAAAGGAGAGAAAGGGACTGATCTAAGAAGTACATCATAAGAGTTAGCGCTGACAGATGGTGGATATGGTGGTGAAGGTGGTAGGCAGCAAAGAACGGGCAGTGGGGCTGTCCTGCAGGTGTCCTGCCTAGGCAGCTGATGGGAGATGATGCCATTCATGGAGCTGGAGAAATCTGGACTGAGGCAGGTTGTGGGGGATGTGGTGGGGCAGGAGTACTGCATTCTTTTCTGGACAAGGTAAATTGAGGCACATGTGGATTTGCAGGTGGAAGTGACCAGGAGGCCGGTGGATAGAAGGCTCTTGTGTCCCTGGCAGCTTCAACTTCATGCTTACCTAGTGCTGTTTCCTTCTGGACCCAGTTGCAGACTTAGGAGTTCCTTTTGGGATCTGGCGGAAACTTGACAAAGAAACAAGAAGATCCACATAGAGATTCTTTCATTTTTCAAGTAGTTCATGTTTCGATGTAAACATACTGTCTTGGACAATGTACTTGAAATTATTCTGAAAGCACCCCAAGTATTCACTTTCCTTTAGGAGAGTCCCACTACTTTCCAGTGGAAAAAGAATGATCCCTGGAGGATGAGTAGCACCCAGAGTGCTACTTATGGAGCAAGCTTGGAACAGAGCACACCTGGGCCACTGTTCTGCTTGTTCCCTTCCTTGGCACGTGCCTCCAACTTCAATAAGTGCATGCTCAAAACAGTATGGTCTAGGGAAATGAACTCCACCATGAACTAAGAGGTTGGTGATTAAAATATTGACCTTGCCCATTAGGAATAATATCCTGTTGGCCTAATCCCACATTCTGAGAGGTAGGACAAAGTCTGCACAATCAAAGCCTGCAGGTAGGACCTGGCCGCTAGATTGGGTTGGCTTGGTCCAGGAGTGTCAAGTGTCAAAGAAAAATTTTTATGATTGTAATGCCTTTAGGTGGGGCAATCCCTCTCCAGGTTCTGCCCCCTGTTTCTTATATCTTTGCTTCACACATCTATGATGAAGGTATTTTTAAAATACCAGACACAGTCTAGGGCTTAGTAAAACTCAAGCACTATCTGTTCTCTCTCTTTCCAATACATGGGGAAAAAATGAATGGGTTAGCATATTAGTGACAGATGCTTTGCATTTTGCAGGGGAGCTTTATAATTTAGTGGTCTTCATTTGTTGTAGGAGGTGTGGATATGGGCTCCTGTGTTCCATTACAGAGTTCATGCCATAGGAACTGCAGAGAACAGGCCATTGGTTTGAGCAGTGCTAGAGAGAGATATGCCCAACTCCTTCGAGTCTTCCCAGATGCTTTCAACCCTCTGTGCTGCTGTGGAAGGTAGTGAGACTTGGGGATGGGGAGAGGCCCGAGACAGTGCTGGGCCTCTGACTAGCCCGGGCATCATTTAGACCTGTTCTTCCAGACTGAGGGACCCTGGGATTTCAGGCCCAAAGAGTGTCTTTAGCTGCAAAATTGCAGTACAACATCAAGTGAAACAATGCATCTACCCTCTTCTCTGGATTACTTCTGGGTATCTCAGAGCTGCTAATAAAATTGGCTTGTGCTTTGGGCTGTCTTGTGGGGAGAAACGGGAGGCAGGGTAAGTGTTTTTGAGCCCTAACCTTTCAAAAACCCCACAGAGGTGGTAGGATTTCTGTTCTTTCCTTCTCACGCCTCTTTTCCCAGCCCTTGCACATTTTATCAGCTGCTCTCGGCATGTAATACATTTATGGAGCTGCACTTTTAGTCTCAGAGAATTCAGCAGCTTCTCCCAGTTTATCTGGTGGCACATTGTTTCCTTACTAGGAGGCAGAGGGCAGGGCCTGGGGCTTTAAGAAGGAAAGTAACCTAACCGCAGTGATCTGTGGTCAGCACTGGAATAGAGCAGTTGACGCCACGGGGTTGTCCTTGTTACATCCCCTCACCATGGCCCTGTCCACTGCAGCTGAGGCCTTTGGGATTGGTGAGCTGAGCCCTCTCCAAGGCTGTCCCCAAGGCTGCCTGCAACAAAGGTAGGGAATCCCTACGCTTTCCCCTTTTCTTGTACCACCTTCTTACGTTTCATTTTAGAGACTACCTACTGACATGAAGGCATCAGATGTCCTCAAAGGGGCTGCTGGCTTTATGCTTGGATGAGAAGATCTAAGAAAGGAGGCAAAGGCGAAAGAGGCAGGATACTGACCATGTGCATGATGTCAAATTGGACAAAGAATCTTGGCTGTCATTGGCTCCAGGCCGAGTGTTGGGGGTGTGGAGGAGAGAGAGTGAGTTTTGCTAAACCCAGGCCTAATTGCATGAAGTTGCTGTAGCTCATTTCACTCTCCTTTGTTCCTTCTCCCAATACTAGCAAGACCGAAGCCTTCTTGGCAAATACTTAAAAATAAACTAATTAAATAATTTTTCTAAACTATATTTATAGTTTTGGCAATCATTATTGAATGAAATGGTATTTTATTTACATCTAGGATTTGTGGCAATGTAATAGAAGTTCTCCTGTTTTAATTTGATGATGCTCATTTTTGGAATGTTCTAAAGAGTGTTTATAAAAAAGCTTACAGAATATCACATGACCAAATATAGAAAATTCGCTTTGAAAATATGTCATTTCTCCAGCACATACTGTTTTGAAAGAATGGCATTTTCACTTAAAACTTATATTTGAAAACTTAAAAATATTGCTAGGCATGGAACAGCATGTTAACCAGGTAAAAAATTTTACAAGTAGACTTAGCCACATGCCAGGTCTGGGCATTTTTGTGTGCAGACAGTAGTATACAGAGAGACTTCCTGAAAACTCAGCCTGCCAAGAATTTCCTGGTAATATATGATTTATTGGCTTGTATTTTCAGTATTTATATCTCATATCCCCACTTAATTGCAAGCTTCTTGAAAGCAGGTATTGTCTTAGACACATTTGCAGTTCCCTTTGGACCCAGCATAAGGTTATTTGATTGTCTCTCTCTCTCCCTACCTTAAACTTGGTTTTCTGAGCTTGAAAAGAGAAGTATTTGAATGGTCGGACAGTAGAGGGCATACACATCCTGAAACAGCTATGGATCTACAGGAAGTGGGAAGTAGCTTCCTGAGGAAGTCTGCAGGCAGTGATGTCCATGTTTTGGTGTTTATTCTTCCATATGATTATCATTTTTCACCAGCTGATGGTAAACAGAGCACTCAATCAGTTGGTCTCTAGAACCACGGACGTACCATATTGCTTGGTGGGCACAGAGGAGGTGCAGATAACATCCTTTCCAAAATGAAAACTCCATTAAACTTGGCTGACTTCCTGTTGTCTTTGCTCAAAAGGTCCAAAGGTTTTGCAAAGGTGAAAACTTAAAAAAAAAAAAAAAAAAAAAAAAGGTAAATTCAAGGAAAATTCAAGGAGATAAAGAGATTTTTATTCAAGGGCACACACAGTTGCTCCTTGGTAATTGATTGCCTATCTTTATGTACCCCCTCCTCCCATTTCCTCCATTTTCTGTGAAGAAAATCTTAAGTTGTAGGTTTTGATAAACTCTCCTCCCACCTCTTTTGTCTGAGCCAAACATCCTGGCTGTGCGGGCAAGTTGGGAGCCTTTGCAGGGGATGGGAACAACTCAACTTCAGTAGCACGTGATAGCGGGTTCTTTCTCTTTTACCTGCTTTGCACATTGATGGAGAGCTCATTGCTGCTCATGGTACAGGTAGGTCTGACTCCACATCTGATTTTGTGCAGGTCACCATCTACAGGAGGTGTAGATAGCAAAGCCCAATGTCAAAATTCATCCACGTGGCAGGGTTTCTGGGCAGCCCTTTAAGATCTTAGGGCAGCCCCGATCCCACTGCTGGTTCATAACCAGTGGGTCTCTAAGCTTCTCCCACCCTCATTATATGTGTGTCTTCTACTACCTTCTGCCACCTGGTACTTTATCCATTAATATTTTTTGAAGCCTAAAATTTGAATTTTTGTTTGTCACATTCAATTTCTTTTGGGGGTCCAGTTTTGACCTGTTTCAGGCTGCTAAGATAGTCTTAAACTTTGCGTCATCCTCATCAATGGGTTGAGCCTTACTCTACTATTAAATGACTTCTCTCATTTGATCTTCACAAGTCCTGGAATCTGTCAGTTGCAAATTTGATAAATGTGACTCCCAGTCTTCATTCAACTTACTGATGAAAGTATGAAACAGCACAGCACCAAGGACAGAACCCTTTGACGTGGCATTTTCTGAAGAGTTTCACTTTTGGATTTGACAAATAACCATTGATTCACTTTCTTTAGGCTCCTGAAGCAGGGGAGCACCCAGGACCCAGGATAGACTTTGGAGGCAGACAGGTTTGGCACTGCAACCCAACTTATGCCAAATTGACCACGCCCGATGGGCAGATTATGTGGGGACTCATTTCCAATGATTATAGGCAGGTGAGAGCTATGGGCCTTCTCCTCCACAACCTTCCTACAAAAGCAAGTTGCAGACTCGATTCTACCCTACCTACCATTCTTTGTTAGTAACCAGGCACAGAAATAGCCATACAGCCTGTTTTTGAAGCTCAGTGTGGATCCTGCTCTCTGCCTCAACTAGTGTCCCGGGAAGGGTCTCAAGATTTGCTGATATAGCGGGTCACCTCAACCCTGCAGATGGACAGCCAGAGGGCACGAGGAGCATGCAGCAGGCAAAGGCTCCCTCTCTGGCCCCAGGGTGTGGTAAAAATATTGTCAGTTTCTGCAAGTATCAGGAAGTGAGAAAGTTTGAGAGGCACTGACTTAGTAACTCTGACAAGTTTATTTCAAGGAAGATTTATTTGAGGCAGATGTGGCAATGTGGTTGCAGGTTTCAGCTCACCTTCTAGTGGGATTAGAGGACAGCATCCTTTGAGAGATGAAATAGACCCTAGTAAGACCCCTAGGCCAAGAATGGAGCCACAAAGGGCTCTAGGCTTGCCAGATTCTTGTGCCCAAAGGGCAGAGATGCCTGGATGGCATTTCTAACCAATTATGCATATTCGACACTGCTTAATTTCTCATTGATAAATTGTTTCCAACATCTCTTATGCTTTTTAACAAACAGTGTAGACTCTGATGCAAGGCTTTCAAAGGCTAAGTCACTGGCCCTGGTTAGTTACAATACTTCAGATGTTGACTAACCATCCTTGGGTGAGGATTGGAACTAACTTACATTATACCACTCTGTTTAAGCTGGTGCATTTTAAAGTAATTTACAGACATCATCAAGCCTTGACTACTCAGCTGTGTGGCATCAGCATGTTACCTGTATTCTCTGTTGTTCAGTGCCCTTATCATTAAAAGAATAAAATAAGGGACTACTCTAACAATTAAGTGACATAATACGTGGGAAATAGCTTGCACACTGCTTGACACATATTAAATGCTCAATAAATGGAGAGGTGATATTATTGAAAATTGTTGCCTGTTCTTCAGACTCCTAAAGCTTGTCAGTTCTACTACTTGCCACCCTGTGTTGGATTAAAACACTTCAGTTTTCTTGGTTTATAAATAGTCACATCTGTTTCTAACACTGGGCTTCAACAAGTCTACTGCCTTGAGGTTCTATAAGCAAATAGGAAGGGAAGAAGAGCAGGTGGCTGGTCCCATTGCATTAATTCTGGCTCTCTGTTAGAGTATGACCTCTTAAAAAAAGATTTAAAAATAATTGTAGGGATTCCTTTATTTTTGGAAGACTCCAAATTTTCTCAGAGTCTAGATTTAACAGCATCATTTATATATTCTATCTGTGCTCAGATCAGCCATCCACATGTAAACATACATTATTTTTATAGGACCTGGAGTGATATCTTAGATAATGTGCTTTCTTGCCAGGCCATGGTGATAGTTACTGTTTTATTTTGTTTTTGTTGTTGTTGTTGTTGTTTATTTGTTTTTTTCAGGTTTACCACCCAAGATTCTGAATTTGGTGTAGGGAGAGCAGATAGGAGACTCTTGGCTTAAAGCAGTGGCTAACCATTAGTGAGTAATTATTGCCTGGAGCCTACCTGATAATTATGCCAAGCATTGCAGAATGGGGCATCTGCTAATGTTTGCCTGCAACAAAGTCAGAAAGCTGAAGTGGTCCATCAGAGACCAGAGAGGTGTGTTCAGTGTACATGTTATTTGCATACTTGGATGTCCTCACCTGCCTCCAACAGGGGATATTTATGAGCACAGCCCATCTCAGCTGTCTTCAGCCCCAGGCCCTGGTTTCCTGGAAAGATAGCCTTAAACTGGCGAGTAAGGGCCTCTGGGATTCTCCTGTGTGGTTTTCATCATGTACAGCCAGCCAGCCAATCAGAACCCTCTGCCCTGAGGCATCCTGGTTCAGAGCATGCTCGATTCTTCCAGGCACCTTAGCTTTGAAATCAGTGAAATCTCTGCATGATGACGAACGATTAAGCTGGAAACATTGCATTATTCCCAGCAACACTCTGGCTGAGAGAGGAAAGAACCACTGGTTGACTGTGGAGAAAGGTGATTTGCCACTGTGGAGAGGGAACAAAAGCTCTGAGAGTCTGGAAATGGAGTGTGTCAGTGTGTTTTGAAGATGATGAGACCTCTGTGAGCAGAGTCCTCCTCTGGTCTTGTGGAGATGGTCTTTCCACAGCATAGCACATCATGGGGAGATTTGCCATTGCTTCTCTGTCCCCTAAAGGAAAAGGGGCACCTCATTGTTACACTGTTCCCCCAGGGTCCATGTCACTGCCATCCTCTACTGTTCAGCCCATCTACAGAATGCAAAAGAGGGGCCAGATATTCTGTGCCATTGCTTGAGTGTGTGTCCTGATATTTTTGGGTTGAAAATAGTCATATATCTATATCTATATCTATATCTATATCTATATCTATATCTATATCTATATCTATATCAGAAGTAGTTGAATTTTGCACCTAGTACTTGGGCATCTCCTGTCTATCTCTCTTTCTTTCTTTAGATAGGGCTTTTGGCGCTATACACTGTAGTGTGTATACCTGTGAGCTGGGAGCAAATAAGGGCTGAAATTCTGCTCATGTTTTATTGGCCAAGGCTTGGTGTATCTCTTTACTCAGGAAGGGTTGCCCTTTTCTTCCCCCAAGATGCCTTCTGTTTACCAACTTCTGTTTACCAAGTTCTGGCCAACCAGAGAGGACAGCACTCCCTAATTCTCAGTAAATAGCCATGTAGACCAGTAGGGACCCTGCTGTTTGCACCCTCTCCACTCTCTTCTGTTTAGCCTTGGGCCACAGAAAAACAGAGGTGATGGAGGAGGTGCACTAAGGTGTAGGTTGTTGAAAGAGAAAGCATGACGCTTGACCCAAAGAAACCATGTTCCAATGGTGGACTTTCAGCGTGTCAGTGGAGGGAGTAAGATGTGGACGGTGCAGGGGGGCTTTGCTAGAACCTCTCAAACCAGACAGGAAGGTCCTATGTGTGGTCATTCTCTAGGTGCCTGTGCTTCAGATTGAGCTCGGGGACAGCTGTCTCTGGCCCCTCTTTTGCATTTAATTTTCATGTACCCTGCCAGGAAGCTCTCCCCCTGGGCTGATGACTGTCACCCCTTGGCTTTTCTGATGGGTCTGGGGAACCTTTTCTGATGGGTCTGGGGAACTGGGAGATCCTTCTGACTGTGTTATGAGCCTCCTGGGGGCAAAATACCATTCACAGTAATGTGGAAAATAGCCTAAGGACTGCTGAGAGCTGCCTCCTGCCATGTCCCTGCACTTCCTTTATGTGTATCCTCCGTGTCATTCCAGGAAATGCTGACCTCTGGGTGAGCAGGTTGCAGGCCACGCCTGAGGCTGGCAGAAACATATCTCAGGACGCATCTGCGAGGCTTCCAGATCATCCATGTGGGATGCCGTGCAAGAGCTAGGCATTCAGAGTGGCAGGCTTTCAGCCTTTGAGGTCCGCCCAGAGAGACTGGCTTTTCCGGCAACCAGAATTAGGAGGAGCTTCAGTTTCATGGCCTGGGAGCCCATAGCACCCCAGAATCCCGAGCCAAGCATTCTAACTGCTAACAAGCCAATCCCCTGCCTCCTGGCAGAATCACCCCTAAGAGGGCTTGTGATGGGCAGTACTGGTCCCAAGACAAAAATTTTTTTGAGTTTCTTTTATCCTAACACAACTTCCACTTCAACTAGCATCACTGAGCTGGCTTTGGGGTGAGGGTCTCAGGCACTGAATTGATATCATACAGAAGGGCATTTCTCCTGATATTAATCTTTAGGGAAATGAAAGCCTACTTTTATTCTGTCCAGTGTTTTGTGCTCCAAAGCGGGTGTGTCTCCAGATGAAGGAAATGGAGTATCAATGCTAATTTGAGATCCGATAAGCAGCGGCTCAGGTAATCAGATACCACTTCAGCTGGAAACCTCACACCTGCAGAAGGACTTTTTCTTCTCACCTTCCAGAGCCTTCTAGCTATGAGGTGTGCTACAGGAAATTGGGAGCTGATGAAGAAGCGGGCTGCCCCATTCCCACCCCCAGGGCTGCCTGTAGAGAGTCCAGGCCCTTCACTTCCCAGTGCCTACCATCTTGGGGCAAAGGTACTTACAGCTACTGCTTGTGAACCAGAATTTTTGAAGGGGGGTAAGGCTAACAAAGAGCCCCAAACAAATAACTCCCACTGTGGCTTCTTTTTGACCAAGTGTTTGCTGAGAACTAAATCAACTCTCCTAAGTGTGTTCTTTCTCAGTATTTTAAATCAAGGTCTAGGAGTCAGGGCTTTAGCACTGATGTTCCGGGTAACTCTGCCAGCTGTGATCCTGGACACCATGGCTTTTCCTGCCCCAATTAATGTCTTCCTTGCTCATCATATTAACTCTCACCAGGAGCTTTCCTGTCAAAGGAAGGAGGCGGAGCAAGCACTTAGCTTTCCATCTACTGTCAACTTCGGCTGCATCTTGGCTGCATGTGCGGCATTGATTTTACATGTCCCTCCTCAGCAAACCTGCTAATAAGATTATTTTTCCCTCCTCTCCTTCCTCCCACCCCCTTCAACCTGGCCCCGACTCCTGGTCAGACCTTGATTACATGTCTCATTGATTCCATTCAGCTATTTATTAATACACTAATTAGTATGTTCATTTAAAGGAGAGTGACACCGCTTTTTAAAAATAGATGTACAGAGGTGTAGGTTAATGGAAATCTCTGTTTATTTAACATCGATGTCTGGTGTGAAGAGGATTAGTTTTGGATGTTAAAAGGACACAGGGGTTTTTCTGGGGCTTAAATCACTTTAGCTGACAGTCAGTAACACCCTTTGAAAGGTGACACCTAGAATCGTGTTTCATTTTCCTTCAGTGATCATAGACACTCCAGTATTGGGGTGGGGAAACTAGAGGGCAACTGAGAGGAGGGTACAGTACAGGGCTGGTGGTATTAAGTCTTTTGCAGACAGCTCTGATTGTGTATGGGGACTGGCTGGTCCTTACAGCCTCCAGCGAGGTGTACTCACTACTCTGGCTATAGGACCTGACTGGCATTTTGTAATGAAAGGTTTGTGAATGGAAAAGCATTGCTTTTCTATTATAGCCTTGTTCTTTTTGTTCTTGAGTTGCTCACTATTAATCATGGCCAGTTAATTCTGTAACAAACCACCTCTGTTCAATATGGGTTAGTATGTGGGGGGATTTTGCTCCGTGCAGTCATTCAGGAGCCCAGGTTCCTTCCATGCTGTGGCTCCACCATCCTGTTGAGGGCTTCTCAATTTCCCACTGGCTCTTCTGTATCTGGTCAAGAAAGAAAGGAAGAGAAAATGTGTGAAGAAAGCTGCTGAGTGCTCTGGGGACCTGGGTGTGCACCTAAGCTCTTTGTCTCCAAGTTCGGTGTGCTGGGACTGCACTTTGAGTGTTGGGGAATTGTCAGGAAGCTGCTGCTGTGGTCCAAGGGAGAAATGATGAGGACTGGGCCTGGGGTACTAAATGGAAGGGAAGGCAGAGGCCCAGAAGTGGGTCTTGGTGAGAATTAGATGAGGCAGCTGAGGGGCACGGAGGACTGAGTGGGTGCTTGTGCTCTAGCAAAGGGAGAGAATGCAGGAAAAGGAAGAGGTGTGGAAGAACTGATGGGGCCTGCTTTTGAGGAGCTGGGTTTGAAGTGTCTATGGGACAGCATGGAAATAGACTGGGTGTGTGAGTGGCCAGGAGGTCAGGGGGAGACCAGGATTAAGGTCTGCACTGCAAATTGGATGAGGGGCTATAGGTGCAGATGTGGTCATTGCAGCCCAATGGGGTGGGAGGACGATTAGGGTCATCAGCAGCAGAGGAGCTGGGCTCTTCCTTTCCTCCTCCCACTGAGTCTTTCAGACAGAAGCCTTGAGGGAGAGGAGGACGGGGGAGGTTAATTGTGTATAGCAGACCTCGGTGCCTTGCAAATACAAAATAAAGTCATATTTTGGTTAAAACTCAAATTATAATGATTTTTTAAATTAGCTGAGCTGCACTCAGATCCTCTTTAAGTGTCTACTAATTGCCTCCTGCAGCTGAAGAAATGCTGACCCCTCCCTCTCATTGCTATTCTCCCTGTTATTCCAAGCCTGGAAGAAGTCCTTCCCCAGATTCCTTCCAGCACAAAGAGATCAGGCTGTATGTTTGAATACAACCTTTTTTGATGGGTCAAGGGTAATAAAGGAAACGCAGAGAGTAACTTAACACTTCCTCAAAAGGTAGCCGCTGTAGGTATCTCCAGGCTTAAACCTGTCCTCACTTGTGGGTACCTCATGCCCCACCCCTGGGCATCCTGCTCCCTAGAGGAAGGGCAGGCTCACCACCATGCTGTGGGGTTGGGGGTACTCTAAGTTGCAATGAAGACCCACATTCCAGCCCTCATTGTCTTCCTAGGGAACGTTCACTTCCTTCAGGGTAAACCTTACCCTTGGGCAGCAGGTGGGGTATCGTCCTAGCCTTAAGGCACCCACAGAGCAACCGCAGCAGAACAAGGTTACAACCCCAAAGTCTGCGTTGGTGCTCCAAACTGCAACTGGATCCTGGGCTCAACCTCTACCTTCTTGTAAAGTGAGGATCTCACCCACCTGCACTGTCTTCTTCTGCCTAATTTTTAAACTATAGCTCTACCTCTCTCTACCTAATGTTCAAACTGTGGTTTGAACTATAACTCGTCTGCCGGTCTACAAAAATAAGCTGAGCATTCTAAAGTCATTTTAAGAAGAAAATCCCGACCCCCATGCTGTTCCCCAAACAAACAAACAAACAAACAAACAACTCACCCTAAGGAAATATTAAAGATGTAGCAGTAACTTAACCCAAATAGCAATTGACATGACTGCTGAGGAATCCTCCCTGCATTTGATGTACTTTGCCATTTTCCGAAACACTAAGGAGGGTAATGACTCAGGCAAATGACCCTCCCAGAAGCAAGGAAATCTGTCCCCAGGAAGATTTTAGGGTCCGCTCACTTTTAAGGTTTTTCCTGCATTGATGGTTCCAGCTTTCAAAAATCCTGGGAGGGTCCAAATGTATCAGTGTCACCGGGGTTGGGACCCAGGATTTTTTTAAGTTCCCCAGGTGATTCTCATGAGTAGCCAAGTTCGGAATAATTTCCAGTGTCTGCACTAAGTGGTTCAGGTCCTACCAAGACACCTCAAAGGGTGTGAGTAGTTAATCAATAATTTGTTCCCTGGGATTCCTGTTTTCTTAGGTGGGATAATGATAGGGGTGTTATCGGAAAAGGGTCCTGATCCAGACCCCAACAGAGGTTTCCTGGACCTCACACAAGAAAGAATTCAGGGCAAGTCCATAGAGTAAAGTGAAAGCAAGTTTATTAAGAAAATAAAGGAATAAAAAAATGGCTACTCCACACTACAAGCAGAGCAGTAGTGTGAGTTGCTTGACCAAGTATACGTACAGTTATTTCTGGATGATATGCTAAACAAGGGGTGGATTATTCATGAGGTGTCTGGAAAAGTGGCAGAGATTTCCTGGAACTGAGGGTTCCTCCCTTTTTTAGACCATATAGGGAAACTTGTGGATTTTGCCATGGCATTTGTAAATTGTCATGGTGTTGGCGTGAGTGTCTTTTACCAGGATACTGTATTATAATTAGCATATAACGAGCAGTGGGGATGACCAGAGGTCACTTTCATCACCATCTTGGTTTTGGTGAGTTTTGGCCAGCTTCTTCTCTGCATCCTGTTTTATCAGCAAGGTCTTTATGACCTGTATCTTGTGCCAACCCCTATCTCATCCTGTGGTTAAGAATGCCTAACCTTCTGGGAATGTAGCCCAGTAGGACCCAGCCTCAGTTTACCCATCTCCTATTCAAGATGGAGTCACTCTGGTTCAAACACCTCTGACAGGGGTACATTTTACTCTGCAAACCAAAAAATAACAGATTAAGGTTTAATAGCTACGTTGGATATTTATTGGAACTTTTAGGAGAAAACTTGGTCTTGGTCTCAGATGAGAACATGCCTTACCTTGGGTCAGAGCACATTTCTCTTGGCCCGGGGCTAGGAACAGAGAACTCAGACTGCCTGGCAGCCTGTCTCACTGTTATCAGTGTTGTCTACCTCCAAGTCCCACTCCTGGGCACTCTCCACCAAGCAAAACCCCCAAATGCATACAGAATGGTAGGACATTTTTTAAAAAGCAAATAAATAACTACCTTACTTGCACTTGAAATTGCCCTAGGCTCATCTGCTTGTCATAAAAGTCCTTTCTCAGTCATCTTGCAATAAGAATTAAACTCTACTCTGTTGATTTGTGACGAAGGCTAGGGAAGTCTAGAACTCCGCTTCCTACTATGACAACTAAGTGCCGTTCAACAAGCAGGACTCTCCAAACCCCTCACCAGCTCCACCGGATTTGGGACGTGGCATTCCTAGAAACTCTTTTGAGGCTTTCCAAAGCCAGGCTTTGTCTCTCTTCACTCTCTCCCCACTTGCAGCCCTGGAGTGAAGCCACCAATTCAAAGGGCTCTGTGTGGCTGGGTGTTTTCTTCGGTTTCACGTTTTGTTCGACAGCATTAGATCTGCTCGTGTTCAGACTCCCCAGGGCCTGTGTGTGTGTCACTGAAGGCTTTCTGTCCTAATTTGGTCATAGTGGTCTTGGGATCTGTAGTTGTGGCTACAAAGAGAGGTGCTTTCTGCTTTCTTGCCATCCCCAGGGCTCTTTTGCAAGCTGCTGCATGAAGCTGAAATACAGAGCAGTCCAAAGAATAAAAATCTAGGCCACCAACAAACTCCCTTGTTGCCTCCACAGACCCTGATTTGATTCTCCCGGTAGGTATATTTGTGGGGTTCTGATGGCTTTGACCGCCTCCCTGTTTTCTCTGTGGTTCTGGTTTGCCTGGCTGTTGGAACGACTGTCCTTTGATTCTTCTGCACAGTAGGCCAGAGTTGGAATCCCTGGTATAGTTCTGCACCCTACCAGGATATCCCAGGAGGAGCTCCAGACAGCTCCTAACCTCTCCTCTTGACTCCTACTACCCACTGTATCCTTACCCATGCCTGCATGCACTCAGGAGCATTGTAGCAAAGAAATAGATGCAACCGCATTGGCGTGGAGGGGATGCTTGTTAAGTAACATACAAAGACCTAGAAACTTAAGCAGAGATGTAGGTGTGGGAAGGTTTAAGAAAGAACATACTGTAGGCTTCAAGGTAAAGACTCCGAAATCAGATTAAAGTTCAATTCACATCCCACCACTTTGTAGTTTGGGCAAGGTACTTAAATCTCCTTGAGACAGTGACTTCATCTGTAAGAGGGGGGTGACGATGCCTTCCTTACAGATTACATGAGATGACGTGTGTGAAGTGGTCAGCATCAGTACTGGGCCCAGAGCAAGCATCATTGAAGAGCACAGCCTACTGTATCTTCCTTTTGAAAAGCATTTTTCACTTTAAATTCTCTCTGTGAACTGGAATCAGGGGAAATATCACCATGGAGCTAGCTTGCTGTAATTCAGTTTACTATTTCAAGAGAGGAAGTATTTAAAACATAGATGTATTTTTCAGGCCACTTGTAACAAATTAGCATCCTTTTGGGCTCCCTTTCCTGGAATAGTGAAACCAGATGGGCCAGTTTGGCATTTGACTTGCATATTTTCATTTTGTGAATCTCAGGGGTTGGACCCATGGTTCCTAAGCCTTGCTTGTCCTCAGATTCACCTGAGGAACTTTTGAAAGTTATGGATTCCCTGCCCTCCTTCCAGACTGACATAACCAGAATTGACCAGGGTGTTAGGAGCAAGGGTGGGGATGGAGAACCTTCTCAAAAGAGGCTTAAGGTGGACCTGATAATCAATCAGTTTTGTAAGTCCAAAACAAGATCACTGTTCACTAGTGGGACATTTGTTTCAATCATTTCCATTAATGCTGTTCCTTCTCCCCTCTGCTCTCCAGTGTATTATTTAAAAAGCTTAGCACTCAAGGGATCACCAGCACCTGCCCCCTTCTGTTCCTGGGTCTCAGTGAGTGTCTGGTTGTGAATTAACGGTGCCCACTGTTTTTGGCCACACGGATATATTAGATTCTGGAGATATGCTTACAAATGGCTTTCACCAGAGTTCTACTTTCTTTGGACTTAAAAAATTTGGTTGGTGCATTGGGATTTTTAGTCTCTCAGTTCCTACATCCCAACGGGGTAGCATATTGAACCGCTAAGACTGTCAAAGCAAGAGGGAAGATCCAGACCATATGAAAGGGATCCCTAATACTTGTCCCTTCTTAGATGCTGCATTTTTTGTGGTCCTGGAGGCATCTATTCCTGCATTTCCACATCCTAGCCCTTTTTCTGCTGTGCTGCCATTGTTTTTCATTCTGAGGATTAGTTTTGGGAGTAGGTGAGCTACTATTCCTGAAGCTCTAGCTAGAGGCAAAGATCCCAAGTACTTGGGTGGTGGCCAGAACATCACAGAGGGGAACCAGATGTAGGTCAGGCTAGTCAAATGCACCCTTCTGTGCACCATCTGGGGTTGGTATTCAAGCCAGTCCCCTGTTGGACTCACTAATGATGACCGTGGTTATCGAAGGTGACTGACAACTCAGCACTGGTCAGTTTTGGGAGTTGGTTTGCAACTGCGGGTCCCCTTCTTAGCCCTGAATGTGCACAGTTATCCTATCAGTCAGCAGGAATACACCCAGCCGCCTCCTGCAGGGTCCAGGCCCACAGGTTCCTGATGACTTTGTGGTGGATGATGTCAGTTGATCAGTCAAACCTCTCCCTACTCCAGCAACATTGAGTTTTTCTTAGCCTCCTCTATCCTATTACACTTCTTAACACCTTAGTTCCGAATTTTCTTAAGCCTCACTTTTTTTTTTCTTTCCTGCGAAAAACAAATGAAAGTCATCCACTCACTGTTTTGCTTTCTTCTGGAATAAAGGCATTTGGAGAGAAAAAGTGAGCACATTTATAGGGAGGATTCTCTTTGGGGCTGTGTCATGAGAGAAAAACCTTGGGTCAACCCATTGCCCTGCCTTTGGGTGGCAAATGTGTAAGGATTATTTGACTAGAAAGGGATGCCTGGCTTGTTTTTCTCATCCCAGCTCTCTCAGTTCAATAATTCAACAAGTATTTATAATGTGTTTTTTATGAGCCAGGTATTGTGCCAGGTGCTGGGGGTTCAGTGTGAGTGGCAAACATGGTCCTACCCACAGGGAGCTGAGAGTCTATCCCTGGGACATTTTTGTTCAACCTCATTCTGCTTTGGTAGGTTTCCCAGGCCTCTACCCAAACCTACATCCTGACTTCCACTGGGATAAATTAAAGCTGCCCACAGGAGCATGTGAAGTAACTGCAGGAGGTAGGGTCCTTTTGAGAGAATTAGTAGGAGATTTCTTGGGACAGACAATAGGAGCCCAGAGGACACTGGGGGAGGGGTGGTTATCCTCTTAAACTCCAGGTCTGAAGCGGGAAAGGAGTCTTGGGATAGACTAGGGAGAAAAAAAAATACATTTGCGTTTTGCAAATCTTATTACTTTGGTGTAGACAATAAGAAAGGCAAAAGCAAACAGGTTGTGTGGTGAGCTTTGCCTGGTGTGGCTGTACTAGTCCCCTCTATTGTAGCACAGGTCCAGTTCAGATCAATGTCAAGATCAGTCATTTATTTATGAAATTAATATAGGCCCTTCCCCAAGTTACATTTTACTTTTAATTTATTTCATCTCCAAGATCTTTGCAGTGAAAGCGAAAGTTTTCTATTTTTATTTTTTACAGGTACCTACTTTTGATATTCACTCATATACATGGAAGGGAGGAAGAAATATCTGTAGTACATGACAGACATCTAGGCCAAGAAAGCCATAGTTATTTAAAGGTTTACATTTCTACTCCATTCAGACCCTACCTAAAAACCTGGGAAGTTAACCCTAATGGGCACCTTTTCATTACTCAGTAGAACCAATAGTGAGAATCCTAGGAGCCCCCATGGATCACCTGTCACATAGTGACAGGGTGTGCCCCCCTCACCCTCTGCACACTGAAGTCTATTTCTGTGTGCTCCTTCTTTTCTGTGGAACTTCCTGGCTTGTATTCCAATGCTCCAGAACCTCTATTACTAACAGGTGGCTCTGGGAGCTTTCTCCTTCCCCAAAACAAGAATTGTGCTGTCAGCCAATTTCACTTAGAGAATCTCTAATATCACAAAATGGGTTGCTCTCTGACTCTCCAAGAGGTTATCCCCCCTGCCTGACTGTAGTGACACCATATCTAGATGTATTCCATGGTAGGTTCTCTATTCTCAAATGAAATCATCTCTCCTCTGGGAGGTTTTTGGGTTGGAGAGTGGCCACTGTCACTTACTTGAAACTGAGACCTTTACTTTGAGCTGTCTCGTGATTAAAGGAGGATGGGTGGGTTGTGGCTTAGCCCTCATAATCTCTTTCCCTTGTCTAAGCTACCCATGTTCAAAACCTCAATGTCATCTTTGATTCTTCTTTCTCTTTCAATCCCAGTCTCAGTTAATGGGCAAATCATATCGTTTAACTTTTCTCCCTCTGTCCTTCATCTGGTTTTCTTTCCATATTCTGATTTCTGTCCCATCTTCTAGTTAGTGTGCCTCACTCATAAAATAACCCTGGCCTTCCCATCTTTCCCTGTCTTCCTAGTGTTACTGCCAGCATAGCCCTAGCTCAGATAGTTTGCCTTCTTCTCTGAAGTTTGATAAAAGGGGTCAACTCTCCTTCCTGATTTTGGTCTCATCCCCCTCTAATCAGTTTGGCACATAAGTGTCCGATTCATCTTCCTCAAGTGTAGCTCCTATACTATTCTCCAAAGGAGAATTCCTTTGCTTGAGAATCTTCAATGGCTCCCCATAGCTTATCAAAGATCCTTCCTTTTTAGCCTAGCATTCAAGTTTATCCTTGTTTTGGAATTGGCCTGTTGTTTGGGTTTATCTTTTATTTCCTCCCAAAAGCAAATCCAATGTTCCAGTCAAATCAAATACCAGCTGGGAGATTTTTGCTTCTGGTAAAGGCAGACTAGCTAATTCAATTGACTGACCTTCCTACTGATAAAAATTCAGAAAGTGGAGAAGATATTTTCAAAAACAAGCTTGAAGACACACGAAAGCTAGTAAGGTGGTAAATATTGATAGGGCCACATTTTGGAAGAAGCTGGAAATCCAGAGGTTAACTAATCAGAGGGATTAGACTTTTGCTGGCTTCTAAAGAGGCAGCTGAGGGTCTAAGCATTGCATTTGACAGCATCAGGGCATTAGAGGACACAAGCTGGAGTTCAGGGCCTATTAAGCATGGGAACATTTTGGGTTGAAACTACAAGTAAACCAGCTTTTGCAAGTTGTGAAGTCAGGCTTTGAATCCCTTGAGTAGCTAAGAAAAATGACAATTTCTGAAATGGGATTAATGTTACACTGTGTTGCAAGTCAGTTACCTGGTAGAAGCAAACAATACTACCTGGAGGAAGATACCTTATCTTAGTCATCGTATTATTTCTACAAATAAATCTTTGAATACAATGTCTAGCATGTAATCAAAGATAAGCTGACACACAAGGAAATAAGTCAACATGACCAAGAACCAGCAGAAATAATAGATTCACGGGTTTCCTGGATAATTTCCAATGCAATTATCAGACCATGGATTTAAAATAACCGTGCTTACTATTTTCAAGTAGAAATAAGACAAGATTACAAGTTTTGGCAGCAAACTAGAAACTATAAAAATGACATAGTAGATTTCAAACAAGAACCAAAAGGAAATCCTGGAACTGAAAAAATACAACAATTGAAATTAACAGTTCAATGCATATATTTTAAATAATTTAGAAATAGCCGAAGAGATAAATAATGAAGTAGGGCAGGGGGCAAATGAAATCATCCAAAATGAAGTATAATAAATACAGAAAACTTAGGTAAGAGACATCGAGGATACAGTGAGAATAGTCTTTATCTATTTAATTGGATTTCTACAAAGAAAGAAAAAAATGAAGAAGTATTATTTGAAGAGGTAATGGCTATGAATTCTCTAAAACAAGGAGAAAATATCAATACAGAGATTCAGGAAGGTCTGTAAACTCCAAGCAGGATAAATAAGAAGAAATCTACATTCAGACCTGTCACTCTACAAACATAGAAAATTGAAGACACATTGTAGTATTTGTTATTTCCTGAGCAAGTCTTTAATTTTCTTGCATCTGTACCTTGGTCTATACTATTTCCCCACCCCCTCATCTTCATCTGTCCAGATGTTACCCATTATTTACCAAGCTTTATCTGATAATCCTCCTGTCTTTACCTCCAACTGGATTTATAATTAAAATTATCAGTAAAAACTTAATGTCAACCATATTAATCCTACTTGTTTGACTACTGCTATCATTATTAAGTGCTTACTTAGTTCCAGGCATTGTCCTGGGCACCTGTCATATATTATTTCTTTTAATTCTCATAAAACTCAGCAGAGATTTTTACAGAAGAAAACTCAGAGACCACCCACCTCTCCTCTGAACTTGTCTAGCATTTTACCTGTCATGTACCACCTATTTCATTTCTTTAAAAACACCTCTTCTTCTAGACATGTATTCGATTTTCCTGGAAGTATTATAATTTGTATGTAAAGCCCATTTCATCTAGAGGAAGTGAGTAGCAACTGGTTTGGCTCATGCATAGTAGGTGTTCATTCATTTGTTGAGTGAGTGTCTCACATGGCTTACCTGGCGTGTCCCTGAGATGCCTTAAATGCCTGCGGATCTGTTAAAATCTGAGCAGATGCACCAATGGAAACTGAGCCCATCCCCACACCTTATCATCTCTGCCTGCCTTAGCGGCTCCCCTTCACATGTTAAATTGAAAGCAGCAACCCATGCTCTATTTAAAGTGTCCTCGAAAATGGTACTCAAGTGTGTAACAGAGCTATTTCACTGACATGGGCAAGGTATTTATGGAGAAGTTGTTTTTCTTTTGGATAGGGGGCTTTATAACCAGAAGCCATTATATGACACCTATGTGGATGTCAAAAGGAAAACAACGAAAAAACCTCTACTAGTTACTTCCATCTCTATCAAGACATAATCTCCCTGGTTATTTTCTCTATCAAGCCATCTCTCTTCCATCAGCATCCAAAGATCACAAAATACGACCTGGGGCCAGTAAAGTTGAAGCAGGAATTGTCCAGAGCAGAAAGAATAATTGCGGTTTTCACCATTAGCATTCCAGCAGCACCGGCTCTCTCTGGGTTTGTTCACCAGCTCAGCCTGACAGCTTAATGGTTTGCGGGGTAAGGAACATTTTAGCACAGTCAGTTGCTACTCTTATGGGGAGGGGGAAGCTGGTGAAAGCACTAGGTAGGAGTCTCTAGAGAAAGGGGCTATGTATGGGAAGAGAGGTGTTAAGTTAGGGGAAATGACCAACTTCATCCAAGCCACATTTCATCCACTGCTTCGGGAAACCTGTGAATCGTGCATGCTTTTCTGTGCTGCTGTTACTTTTCTCCCCTCTGGTTCTCTGTCTGGCACTTTTTCATTGGGCATCCTTTGAAATAAATCTTTATTGATTCTACTTATTAAATTCACTCCTGGCATTTTTGACAGCTAGGATTGTTAAGTTTCTGAACAGTACCAACATTCTCCTCTCATCCGTACCTCCCTTTCCCTTTCTGAGTAAAAATGAATAAATAGCACAAAGTTTTAAAGAACAGGCCACGGTACACCTTCTGCTCTCTTGACCCAACATCCATTTCCCGTATGAACTTTGGGGAAATTTGGGGAATTCCTACAAACACCGTGTTGGAAAATGTTTGCCTGGGCCCATGGAGCTGGAGATCTAGCGCAGGTTTGGTAAGGGGTGATCGGAGCCAGGGCAATTGAATGAATTGCATGTTAAATTAGATTTGAAGCAATTGTGTGTTAAATAAGACAATGAAATGTCTCGAGTGAAAGCTGGTCCTCACAGCACCCACAGTAGGACTTGAGCAGGAAACGTGTCCCATGAGACTTCCAGCCCTCCACTGCAATTGTTGTGATTGTTTAGTGGATTCTGCAGGCAGAGACATGGTGCATGCTGTGGATAGCTCCGAAACTCTGGGGTGATCAGTGTTTCTCAGTGGAGATGCCACCGGCATTGTAAGTAGGATGCTTCTTCATTCTGCAGAGCCATCTTACACAGTGCAGGAGGAGCATTCCTGACCCTCTGGATCCTAAAAGCCAAGAGCGCTCAGTCAACCACAAAGCCTCCATACATTTCTAGATGCCCATGGGGAAGGGAAATGGCCCCATAGGAGACCTTTTGCAAGTCAGAGAGAAGGAAGGGCATTGTTAACACCTTGCCTTCAGTTAACACTGTGCCATTCTCTGGGGAATGGCCATTAAGATATCTTTGGTAGCTGAGTGACCTTGAGCAGTTCCTTTCAAAAACTCTCTAAGCCTTCACTGAGGTCCTTGATAGTTGCCTGGTGATCGTAGAACTCATCTCTTAGGTTTTTAGGAAGATCAATGTTAGCAAATATTTATGAGTGCTTACAATTTGCTAAGCACATTATATGCAGGGTCTCATTTAATCTTTGTAACCAACAACCCTATGAAATAGGTTCCATCATCATTCCTGTTTAACACATGATGAAACTGATCCCACCTTAAGAGGCAAAGACTTAAGTGTATTATTACTCAAGGTTGTGCAGCTAGCCGGACTATAACATAGGTCAGTGGCTTTTCAAACTTCAGTGTGCTCCAGAACCTCCTGGAGGGCTAGGAAAAATCAGATTGCCAGAGCTCAGCTCCAGAATTTCTGATTTTGTAGGTCTGAAGTGAGCCTGAGATTTACATTTCTAATAAGTTCCCAGGTGTTGCTGCTCTGGGGACCAATTGCAACTTGAGAACCACTGACTGGAGCCCTCCGATTCATAACTGCCAGTAATTTGGAATGTACTGTGAGCTCTGGGAAGACAGGTGGAGGGTCTGTCCCTCTCCCCATGTACACACAGCACACTCATCATGGGATATTGTATGGCTCTACGTGGCCTTGGACAGGGCACAGTCTTTGTGGCAGGGACAGAGTCTCACTTGGGTTGTACTCCACTGTCAATCTCTTGAGACTTCCTACGTCTCACAGCCCTGGGATGGAGACGTGGGGTCCTAAGTAGGCACAAATATGTCCTGGGGCCTTGTAGTAGGAGAGAGAAGAGCAAGGTGGGTGAGGGGGTGGCAGCAGTCACAGGGAAACAGGTGGGGGCTGGGAGGTTAAAAAGTCATAGAAGATGTGAGTTATTATAGGATCTGAAACCTGTATTCAGGAGCTTTAATTATTTCTACTGTGTTTGTGTTTTCTGTGACTATCAGATTTTCATTCTCTGCTTTTCACAATGTCAACCTGAGCAAACAGGAGCCAGGGAAAGGGATTTTCTTTCCCTCATGCTTGGGGCAGGATGTTAGGGGAACAACGTCTCCCTCTGGTTGGTCATGATGGCCACAGCTGGAATCAAAGTGAGGGGAGTCTGTAGAGAATGGACAAGGGGTGGGGCAGCAGCCTACAGCGTCCTGGCTCTCCCGGCCTGGAGGTACTTTCAGTCGTAAAATGATACACACTGCTTGTCATGTGCAGGGGCAGATGCTAGGTACCTTATCATAGTTGTGAGGGAAGGATTCTACTTTTGAAATCCATTTTATAGATAAAGTAAGTCTGAGAGATTCAGAAATTTGAGAGGTTTACACAATGAGCAAATGACAGAGCCAGGCTTGGAGTCCAGGACAGCCTTAGGTATAGCCGGCACCCTTAATGCTTTTGCAGTAATGCTCACTTACAATCTTGGTGCTTGCTGTGTCTGAATTCCTGACGCTGGACATACTTCAGTTCCATTCACCTTGACCAGAAGCAGGTATTCCCTTCCTGTGAAGCTGGCGATGCTCCAGGCTTCAGGCTGCCTCTGCCTAAGACCTTGCCAGTGATCTTGTGCTGATCATATAACCTCATGGGGCCCGAGTGTCTCCGCTTGGGGAGCACCAGGACTCCTTTCCTCGCTTGCTGGGCTGCTGTGTGGACACTGACATGTCTCTGTGCTCATGAGAGGAAGGTGGTACAGGTGCTTATGGAAGCAGGCAAGGGCTCCACTGCCACCCTGTGTCTGCAAGCCTGGTACACGTTTCTCCTCCATGTGGGTGGCAGCATTGGGAGGACTGGAGACGGAGAAGCAAGAGAGGACAGCAATTGTCTGATCCTTTTCTCGGAGGAATTGAAATGTGAGCAGGTTTGGGGTCAGGCAGGATCAGTGAAGCTCTGCATTTCGCAGAGGAGTTGCTCTGTGCTGGGGGATTTTCCCCTCTGCTGGTTTGATAAATGATCCCAGGCTGGGTGTCCAGGCTGAGCATGTGGGTCGTCGTGGCCCCCACTGCCCGTGCACTTCTCCATGAAATTGACAACAGAAGGTCATGGCTTGACGAAGGGCTTGATCCAGATAAAGACTTTCTTTTTTAAAGAATTTCCCAGCTCCCATTCTTACCCAAGGCTTTGCTGTCATTGTGGATTTGACACCTCACTCTCAGAGGGCCTGGCTTCACTTCTCTCTTCCTGTCTGGCCTTCCTCACTCCCACTTTCATGCAGCACAGTAGAGCATGTTGAGTAGATGCCTCCCACCCTCTTCGGGGTCTGGTCAGGCACACGTGCCTTAGTCCCGAGACACCCTGCAGTTCTGCTTCTGGTGTTTGTCTCTAACTAGGGGATCCTAGCTAAAGCCCTTAAAGAGGGTCTTAACTTTTTTGAAATAGGACCTTGGGTGCTGAAAATGGCCCCTTCAGGGCAATGTATGGACTTAAAGGATTAAGGCTCCTTCCCAAGAGGCTACTTTCATTGTGTTAGGCCAAAAAAGAACCACCAAATCTTATCATTAGATTGTTAATTCCATCCAAAGTTTTCATTTGTTGAGTGCTTGGTAGGTCCCACGCACAGCCAAGAGCTCATTTTAGGCATTGCTTGCTCCAACCTCCTGCCCTAGCGGGGAGTCTTGTGCACAGGAAAAGGGCACCTGGCTGCTGCCTGGATATGTCTGGGGTTGCTTGACCCATTGCCAGGATGGCCCTATGGACGGTGAGGTCTCAGAGAGGATCAAGATCTCTGTCTTCTGACCTCCACTTGCAGGCCCTGCTTCTGCCCTTTGAAAGAAGCCAGAAAGAAAGCTCGCTCCTCCAGGCGGCAACCCCCAAGTGCAGTTTATACATAACCTGTCGCTTCAAGGCTTCCTGAATTTCTCTAGTTGCTTGCTTCCTTGCCATCTCTTAAATCAGCTTAATGCCCCTGGGAGGAAGGTCAACTTAGCAACACTCCTTGGTAAGAAGCAGAGGCTGACACAGAGTGGGGACTCAGCAGTTCGTGCTCAAAATAACCTGCTTTTCTTCAGAAATACTTTCCTCATGACTCTCTCTTTCTGCCCTGACTTTTTGGAGTTGGGACTTTTGAGTTGCCAAAGTCAGCCACCTCTTTAGGACAGCATCTCCTCGCTTGGGGGTGGCGTATGAGTCGCTGCCACTGCCGTAGCTGCGGCACCAGGCAACTCCATGGCTGGCTCTAGGATTACAGCCTGCTATCCTCTCTTGGCAGCTCCTTGTGGCTGGGTCCTCTGGGCTGATTTGCCCAAGGACTGGCTGCCTAATTAATCTCCAGGTGTCTGGAGCCCCGCTGGAGCAGCCTATATCCGGCAGGTTTACTCAGAGGAGAAGCTTGGCAGTGCCATGTGGAGGCCCTGCAGGGGCTGAAGGAAGCCTTGTTCAGAAGCCTCCTTCTCCTTCCTTCTGCACCACCGAAGTCCTCGTTCTATTTGTTGAGACCTCGATGTGTCAGTGGGGTGCGTGCAGAGGCGGAGGTAGACTTAGGGAGGGGAATTTAGTCTTTGCCCTCTGTAATGCACAACTTCTCCCTTGGTCTGTTGCAAGGGTCAAGACTGGGATAAAAGGATAAAAATTAGTCACAGGCAACAACAGGAAGACAAACTGAACTTACTAGGGAGAGCAATATAACACAGTAATGATGGCAATAATAACTGCAAACACGAATACAGCAGCTACTATGTGTACAGCACTGTTTGAAGCATTTACACTTATTAACTCATTTAATCTTCACAAAAGCCTCATGCAGTATATCCTATTATAACCCCATTTTACACACGAAGGCCTGAGGTTTGGAGAGTAACTTGTCCAAGGTCATAAGACAGAGGTAAGTTTTTCTCCAAGTTTGGCACGCCCGCTTGCTGTAGGAAGCAGAAGAGAGGTGGGGAGCGGAGTCTTGACTTTGAGTCTAGGCTGCAGCCTTTAAACTGATCTACTCTCTGTGAACCCGTTTTTCCCTCTGTCTGATGGTAGTAAGACCTACCTTGTAGGATTGTAGTGCGGATTAATGGAGATGATGGGGGTCAAGTGTACAGCCCTGTGCCTGGCCTGTGGTAAGTTCTCCGTAATTAGCTCCTGTTGTGCAGGGGAAGATGCCTTGGTTTTTCAATCATCGGGAAAAGATCCTGCCTGTGTGGCCCGCAGAGGGGATCTTGGCCAAGGTATAAGGCATGAGTCTGGGAACAAAAGGACCAGGGTTCTGTTCTCTTGGGGTCACACTTTCCTTTTGGCTTTCTTAGTGAATTGGTGGGACAGTGAGGTGTGGGGTGTGGGGTGGCTGCCATTGAGGTAAATGAGATGAATCAGGGTCCTGAATACCAAGGGACCCCTTTCCTTTGCTCTGGAGCTCCAACTCTGCAGCTGATACGAGGAAGAGGGTAGGATGGAAGATAAGCTCGTTGACCTCAGCCACAAAAGGCCATTACCAAGAGCTGGGTCTTGAGGTTCCTGAGTGTGGTCCCCTCTTGCTCTTCTCCCATGGAAACCCACCAACCAGACCACAGCCCATTCTCTGCCTCTGCAAGCCAGGAGAACCCTCAACAAAGTCACGGAATAGCATTTGGTCTCTGATGTTTTTGGCATGTGCCTCCATCTATTGGGCATTGTCTCTAAGTAAATCAGCGCTCATTGGAAGGTTCATCATTAATGATGGTGAATATAAATCCAGGTATCAGAATAGTCTTCTTCATAATTTTGATTTCTTTTTTCTTTGGAGATGGGTTGATTTCTGGTCTGATGAGTTGGTCCTGCAGCTTGTAATATGGATGATGAAGAGCTATACTAGGCCGTGAAGGATCACATCTTCATTTTCTTATTGATTACCAGTGCCTGCATTATTTATGTGTTACATTCTATCTGTATTCTCCTGATAGGAAGCCCTTAAAGCCACTTGCCTACTTTTTAAAACACGGGATTATTGAAGTGAAATAATTCAGTAAATCATAAGTTTCCTGAATTGGCTCAGGTATACTGTCATATCTTGCTAAATACCGATGGCAGACTAAGGAATGAGGGCACCGTGTCAGCCTCAGCATCATGGCGCTGTCTGCTCTCAGACACCTACAGGACCCACGCCCCGCAACACACCAGCCCGGTCATGGCATCCATTCTCTATATCAAATATTAGTAGAGCTGTTATATTTCAGTCTTTTGAGATACAAATAGATTTAAATAGAAGTTCTAGTATTTTCTTTCCATAGCCCTTCTTTTGGAGACCACTAAAATAAAAGGCTTTGGGTGCCAGCCAACCCTGTGTTCGTCCCATTTGCTCCAACTTCTGACTGCTCTCAGGCTAGAGGCTCTTCGTGCCTCCTCACCCCATTCCGCCACTACTGAATCTGTGCACACACAACACTCGTGGGTAGGCCCCCATGGATAGGGCCCCTGGAGCCAGGTTCTCAGTCTCTGCATCAGGCTTAGATATGTGGATGCGAGGGTAGGGAGGGCTAGGGTGGAAGGAACCTCAGGTCTCTCACTTGGCTCCTCTCACTTGGAAGTTGCTGCTGTTTCGTGGGGACTGCCACAGAGGGGAGAGGGTCTAATGGTGGAAGTAGTTAGTAGGGGCGGTGACCCTGAGGCTGGTGACTTGGGGAGCCTTGGAGCAGAGTCAGGGAAGATCTGGAATTGCTCATTGGATTTCTCACCAGGTATCCCTGCTCCAGCCAAGCAGTCTTGTATCCTCTCCTTGTTGAAGCTGACCGGTTTTCTATTTCAGTGTGAGTTCCTGCTCCCCTCCCCTCTCTACTACAACACACGCTCAAGCTGCGGCTTCCTCTTCACTGGTCTTTTCTTTCTTCCTCTTTACTGGCCTTGGGAGTTCTCACAAGGCAGCCATTTTATTTCCCTTTCTTCAGCCTTCGCTCAGCCACCAAGGAATGTCTCTGAATCTCATTGCCTTTGTTGCCTGATAACTTGTTAACATAATAATAAATAATAATAATAATAATAATAATAATAATAATATCCTTATTCTGTCCTTTAGAGCAACCCCACAGGGGTCTGGTTCTGTGGGAAGTGGTCCCAAACCAGAGCTCTTGGTTCTTTTTCTTTGTGTGTGTGTGTGTGTGTGTGAGACGGAGTCTTGCTCTGTCGCCCAGGCTGGAGTCCTGCGGCGCGATCTGGGCTCACTGCAAGCTCCGCCTTCTGGGTTCACATCATTCTCCTGCATCAGCCTCACAAGTAGCTGGGACTACAGGCACCAGCCACCATGCCTCCTAATTTTTTTGTATTTTTAGTAGAGACAGGGTTTCACCATGTTAGCCAGGATGGTCTTGATCTCCTGACCTCGTGATCCACCCGCCTTGGCCTCCCAAAGTGCTGGGATTACAGGCATAAGCCACCTGACCCGGCCGAGTTCTTGGTTCTAAGATGAGAGGATGAGGTGGCCTTGTTTAAGGAGGTGGGTTGGTGTGGGATGGGTGATGGCTCCAAGGTGGGCAGTGAAGGGAGGAAGGGAAGGGCTGGGTGCTGGCAGCAGGCACAGAAGGGAGAGCAGAGCTCTCTGGTCCTGCAGCCTCTGTGCTCAAGAAGCCCAGCTTCCACTGATCAGAGTTCCCCAAGGTGGGCAGGGCAGCTGCAGCTTCTTAGACTAGCAGAGCAAAAGGAGAACAGAGGCCCAGAGCATCAAATAGAGAAAAATGGCTTTCTTGTGGAGCCAAGGTTTTTTGTTTTAAGTAAGCACAGGGGAGTCCTGATATGGACGAGAATCTTTGAATTATTGGAAGATGCTTGGGATGGAAAATTGGGCTTATGCTGGCCTCTGTGGATTCTGAGGAACCCTTTGAACAGGGGGGTGTCTGGAGACAAGTTGATTCTTTTCATGTTGGGGGCCTTGCACCTCTCCAATTCCTGAGTTTGTGTTCCACCCAAGGATTTGGCTACCTACGACAGGACCTCAGAGCACTGCAAGGGCGGCTCTAGGGGGAAATTTAAGGTGACACAGTGCTGATCATTTGTTCCTCCTACTTTGAGTGGGTGTTTACCCTGTGCTGAGTACTGTGCGTGAAACTGAAAATAAGAAATATATCTTCACCTTAATGGGGTTTCCTTAGCAGCAAAGGGAATACAGGTATAAACGTTATGGCAAGTGCAAAGTAGAACATGATAACGATAATGTATATACAGGTTCTATTATTCTGGAAATTAAGGGAAGGACAGAAATCCCTTTGGTTTGGAAGTTAGGAGGGATTTGTGGTGGTGGCACTCAATTCCACTGATGTCCCTACTTATTCCTCATCGCAACCTACAAGGAAGAGTCTACTGTCCTCTCTGTTTTATGCTTAAGGAAACTGAGGCCTAGAGGGAATAAATAGTCTCAGGTCACATTTGTAAGTGTAGAGTTGGGGAAGGAAGGAGGAAAAAGGAATCTCAGGTAAAGGAAACAACTAGGTGAAGTTGTGACAACAGGAAAGCACAGGACATGCTTGGGCATTAGAGAGTAGTTCTGTTAGAGTGGAAACCATGAAGCCAGATGATGGAGGTCTTTGAATACAACATTAAGTCTGTCCCTCACTGTGTAGGCAATAGGGAGCCAGTGAAGATTCTTGAGTAGGAGAGTGGCATGATCAGAGAAGACAAATGGTTTGGAAAGAGGAGAATCTGGAGCTGTATAGAACATTAGAGGTAATGGTAACAAAACACAGGATGGATAATGCATTGTGCACAGAGGATGGTATGAGGTCATATTTTTCAAACAAGGCAGGAAAGAAAATTTTCTTTCACTTGCATAAGAGGCAACTGATTTCATAAGAATAAAGAAGAAGTGACCCATATTCTAGTTCTTCCCATCTGCATCCACACGTTTGTAACTGGAAACTTCCTAGAAATGCAAACTCTCATATCCCACTCCAGACCTGTGGAACCTGTGTTTATGAAAGGCCACCAGGTGATTCTGAAGCATGGTCAGGTTTTAGATTCCACTGTGACAGAGTCCCGACCCCCAAATGAGGCTCTAGTTATTATTGTCCCATCCTTTTTCTGTCTTCTTACTGCATTTCTTTGGCACAAATACCAGTTAGTTTTTTAGATCACTCTACACTCTAATGCCAGTTTGTTGGAATGGGTAAAAATGTCTTTTATGTCTTCAGACCTGTGTTGGCTTTGAGGGAGGTTGTGCCAAGTTGGCACCTGGAAACATCCGGATCACTGGAGGGATGGCTTTATGCTGTAGTGAAAAAAGCTTTGGACTGAGGCTCTAGGCCCAGCCAATGACTAACCCCTTTTGTGGTTCTAGGATTTACAATGTCAGATTTTGAGGTACAGCATCTGTAAAATGTGGACAATAATGAGATTCTGTATATTAGTGATTCTCAAAGTGTGGTCCCTGGGCTATGAGTGTTACCTGGAAACTCTTTAAGAATGCAAATCACTGAGCCCTGCTCAAGACCCACCAAATCAAGATGAGCTCCAGGTGAGAACCACTCCAGGTAAGAATCAACTCAGGTGATTCTGATGCACCATTAAGTTAGAGAACCGCTGCTGTTTGTTGAGAATAACTGCTGCTTGTCATAGCACTCAAAAGTTCAGGCTCTTAACTGAATTAGATTTTGGCTCTATTACAGCAGTTCTAAAACTTGACCATGCTTCAGAATCACCTGGCAGTCTTATCTACACAGCTTCCATAGGTCTGGAGTGAGGTATGAGAATCTGCATTTCTAGGAAGTTACCAGATGAGAAACATTATTCTATTACATACTAACTTTGTGGTCTTGGACAGATCTCCTGCGCTCTGTGACTCAGTTTCCTCATCTATAAAATAAAGATCATAATAGTGTCTACCTTATAGACTATTAAGATAAATAGAATAGTTAATTCATGTAGAGTTCTTAGTGCATGATAACTTCATAAGCCTTTTTCTTGTTATTAATTAATCTATAACGTGTTTTACAAATACAGACAGTAATTGTGAGAGTTGGGTGGCAGAGGACTACAGTGTGTCTGTATTTAAAAATTCTTGTGGTGGTAGAGTACATAAAACATAAAATTTTCCATTTTAACCATTTTAAGCGTAAAATTCAGTGGCATTAATTACACTCATGATGTTGTGTAACTAACGTTGTCATCCATCTGCAGAACTTTGTCATCATCCCCAGCTGAAACTCTGTTGCCATTAATAACTCCCCATTCTCTTCTCCTCCCAGCTCTGGGTAACCAGTGTTCTACTTTCTGTGTAGGAATTTGCCTGTTGTAGAGATTCAGATAAATAGATTCTTACAATATTTGTCCTTTTATGGCTGGCTTATTTTACTTAGCGTAGTATTTTTAAGGTTCATTCATTTGTAGCACATATCAAAACTTCATTCTTTATATGGCCAGATAATATTCCAGTGTGAGGATATATAACATTTTGTTTATTCTTTCATCTGTTGATAGACACTTGGGTTGTTTCTGTCTTTTAACTCTTGAACGTTGTCTGCAATGAACATTGTTGTGCAAATATCTGTTTGAATTTCTGTTTTGGAATATACCTAGGAGTGGAATTGCTGGATCATGTGGTAATTCTGTTTAGCTTTTTGAGAAATCACCAAATAGTTTTCCACAGTAGCTGAATAAACCATTTTACACTTTGACTGGCAATATCCAAGAGTTCCTATTTCTCCACATCTTCACCAATACTTGTTACCTTCTATTTTCTTGAATATAGCCATTCTAGTGGATGTGAAATTGTATTTTGTTGTAGCTTTGGTTTGCATTTCCCTAATGACTAATGAAATGCATATTGGCCATTTATATATCTTCTTTAGAGAAATGTGTCTTTAAGTTATTTGCTCATTTTCAACCTGGTTTATCTATTTGTTGTTGAGTTGTAGAAATTCTTTATGTATTCTAGATATTGGACTCTTATCAGATAGTTGATTTGCAAATATGCTGTCCCTTTATGTTTATTGCCATTTGGGTCTATTTTTAAATACAATTTTGTTGAGATATAATTGATATTCCATAAACTGCATGTTTAGACATTTGAGCGAGTTTTGACCTGTGAAGCCATCACTACAATCAAGGTAATGGGCATATCCATCACCCCAGAAGTTTCCTCATGGCCCTTGGGGAGTCCTTCCTCCTGCGCTTCCTCTCTATGTCTATTAATAATAATGATCTAAATACCCTGGAATTGACACAGAAGCGTGATGAGAAGATTCCCAGTCTGGGGCTCCGGAGATCAGACCCCGAGTGCCCTGACTTTCTTGCCAACAGATGTGTGATTTTGAACCCTGGGCCTGCTTCCTCATCTGCACGTGACAGGGTTTGGCTATCAGTGGTCCTCATCCACTCTGGCTGCATATAAGAATACCCATTTGGGAAGCTTTTAAAAAATATTGATGTCTGCCCTAGACCTTTTAGACCAGAGTTTCTGGGGGTGGGATGCTGAAATCTGTGTTTTTAAAAAAGCTCTCCCAGTGAATCCAATGCACAGTAAGTTGAGAAGATTTCCAACACAGCCTTCACATCCCAAATTCCATGATTTCTATAACACCTTGTATTTTTCATACTGATTTAATGTTATTCTTTCAAAAACACCATGAGGTGGGTAAGAAAGACGTAGCTCATTTAAAGACATGAAAATAAGTATGCAGAGTAGGGAGGATTTGAGGAGATGTGAGGTAGAGTGGGGATGAGAAGGTAGCAGGTGTTTTCTGCTATTTCTGTTATTCCCTTTGGTTGCTGTTAAGCAAGATGACACCAGCCTGCATTGGAAGACAGCCAGTGGCTGCCAGGTAGGGCCTTCCGGGGTGGGGTTATTATGGACTGGGGCTGGCTTTGCTGGTGTGTGTACCCAAAGATGCACAGATTCTCAGGACTAACTCATTCTAGTCCCAAGGATATTGATATTTAAGATAAAATATCATCTTATTCATTGCTGGTGAATGGCCGTTGCTCTCCTAGACACCCTTCATAGTCTTCATGGTAGCAAGGGATCATCAGCGAGCACAGCTGTAGCCTGAGGGATTAGTGGGTGAGTCAGTGAGATGCTTTCACCTTGGGTAGGACCCAGTGATGGTGTGAACCATAAGTGAACGGTGGCCTCACACAAGAAGACCCAGGTTGGGCGGCTCCAAGATTGGTCATTCAGCAGCTCCCCTGCATCATCCTACTCCTGGCACTTCCCTTCTCTCTGTTCAGCCATTGCGGACACATCAGTGGTGTCTCCCTCATGGGCACAAGAAGTCTGCCACAGTTCCAGGCATTGTAAGCAGGTGGACAAGTAAGTAAGAGAGGTGCTTCCTCACATGTGTCTCTTTTAAAGAGCAATAAAATTACATTCCTGATTCCCCTGGTAGGCTTCCCATTCCATCCCATTCTTCAGGCTTGGGTGGCATGGCTGTTCCTAAACTCATCACTGGCAGGGGAAAGGAGACCCACATGATTGGCTTAATCCAATCACGACTGTTGGTTGGGGCTGGGAATCATTGGCTTATTCCAATCATGGCTGCCCGCTTCTGGGGTGCGGCCATGTGTGGAGGGTGAATTCCTGAATACAGCTGAAATATTCCAGTAAGAAAGATACATTGGTGGGTTGGCTGCTCCTTGGAGGAGCATGGATCGGGACCAGGAGGCTAGGTGTTCTTGAGAACAATGTCATCTGCACCGTGGAGAAGCCTTGTGTCCAACTGCTGCCCCTCCTGGGAGTTCACCTTCCTGGCGAGTCAACCACAGCTCTCTCTCCCTGGCTGGCATGAGATTAAGAACCAAGTGCTCATGCTGCTTACTCTGTTCTCTGAGCCGACCACCCCGAGTTGGTTAATACCTTCTTTATTTGAGCTGTTTAGATTATAGCCTTCTTAAGTTATATTCTTGTCCTGGGGAAGAAATCTTGTCGCCCTGATTGGGCTTCACTTCCCTGCTCTTTCAGTGGAGACCTGGGGACACCTTGCCCTTGTAAGGTGGTTTCTGCAGGTATCTGGTGCTTCCATGCGGATGTCTTGATTGTTACTAAATTAAGTCTCAGAAGGTCACCTTATCTCCTTGTTCCAGGGGCTCTGTTCTCTTGCCTCTGTGTGCAGGCTCTATCAGTTACCTCTCAGGGCTGTTGGAAGATGCTCTTCAGATTGGATCAGGTGGGCATGTGCCTGGAGGTTGAGTCTGGCATGTGGGCAGTATGCTGGCAGGTGACATGGGGAGTTGGTCTGGACAAATACAAATATGACTGTAATGCAGTTGGGTGTCAATTCAGCTGGGAATACAGGTTATTGGTCCGTTGCCTCATCGATTTTTACAGGCTGAGTCTTTGCCTCATTGATTTTTCACTTTGGACTGAATCTTGTTCGTCCGTTCACTAGAGATTGCTTCATTTCTTTCCAATTCTTTTTTTTTTTTTTTTTTTGAGTCTGTTTCACACTGTGCCACACTGTGCTGCCCTTACTCACTGAAGGTTCCTAGGAAAATCTCTGTGATGTGGAGAAAGGCATTTAGCCTCTTTAAGCTTCACTTTCCTCATCTGCTCAATGGGGATGGTAATCCTGCCTAAAATGCCTATAAGCTTTGAAAGCATTTGGGTACATGTGAGAGTAGCTCCTGAGAGGTGGATGGCAAGATTTTTTCAGTAAGGGAATTCTTACTTTGCTGAGCAAAATAAAACTCAGACTCTAGACTTGGCAATGGAGGAAGAACCTCTACTTGAGGAGGTGCTGAGGTCCTGCAGCCTCAGCTCTTGTCTAAAGATTTCAATTTCTCTGCCAGTAACTGCAGCTTTGGCCACGTTGGGTCCAGAGAATGGAATGCTTCTTCCCAATAATCTACATCCTAAATTGGGATTTACAACTGTCCATTAATTTCTAAGAGCATGGCTAACATAAGGCTGGACATTTAACAGGATTTTATCCAGGGCCTGGGGGTGATAAAAGTGAAATAAATAGAGAGAGTTACCATAACAAGTCAATGGGCTTTCCAAGTTATGGTTTATTTTGCTTCATCAGTGTCTCTTGTAGAGTAGCCCTGTTTAACACCCATTGTGCCACCATGGGGGCAGGGTCTGTCTTTGACCACTAGCCAGACCCTCAAGACCCCTTAGAGTTTAGGCATGAAGACTCTGCACCAGAGAGGGATGGGAGGTCCCTGTCCTACCTGTGAAGGTGTGCCATCAGTCCTAGTGACCTCTTTGGGAGGCACCTGGATGACTGCCACCATAAATGTTCACCTCCTTCTTGAGAAGCCATGTCCAACCCTCACAAGCATAGCCTTACCCCATAGGGCAGGACAGAAGAGTCATTATCCCCAAATAAAACAGCAGCCCCAACAGGGGTTCCAGGAGTATGTGCACTACAGGCAGCAAGGAAGTGAGTCATTCAGGCAGGGCACCTTAGATGTCGAATCAGCAATTTGGGTGTGAGGATTGGCGGGGCCTTTGAGTCTGGGAATGAGCTAGGAGTTGATGAAACAGAAACCTACACTTTGTTCAGATATACTTATTTTATCCTTTCTCTTTTCTCTACATTTGTTTTCCTGTCAGATTTCTTATAATCAGAGAAAATTGTGGCCTCTCTCATCTGTGCTAAGAGGATCAGGAGAAGGCAGTTGTCACAGGCGGGCAGGCATCTGCCAGGAGATTAATGGGAGGGCTGCTGTGTCTCCATGGGGCCATGGTGATGGAGGATGCAATGTGTTACATGCATGAGCCTTCAGTGGGAAGGGAAGATCAAGGAATGCAGTCGCTCTCGTTGCTTCTCCTCACCTAGAGATTTTCCTTCCAGACCTAAATCTTGAGAGCTTGGGTTTTTGTTTCAATAAGTGAAGCAAATTGCTTTAAGTTTCTCAATTTGCTTGACAGGGTTTTTATAAAGACTCAGTGAGACAGTAGATGTGAAAGTCCTTTGAGGAATGGAAAACAACATGCCAGTATTTCCCAAGGTGTGTACCATGGAACAGTGTTCCCAGAGATCATGATAGGGATTCAGCAAGAAAAGCTTCCTTGGTCAAACAAGTTTGAGAAACCCTGGTTCACAAACCTTCCATGGGTTTGCTTATCAAAGCACCACCTCTCAGGACTTTTAGTGAACTGACATGCATCATGGCTCCCCAGGAGGGTGGTGCAGTGTTGCCCATACTTGCTTAATAGGGGACCTTTTCAGGGCAGAGCCTTGGGAGGGACTGGTGTTCTTCTCAGTGCTACATTATTATAATGTGGGTCTGAAGATGCAGGTTGGTGAAAGGGACATGTTTTCACCCAATAAGGCTTGACAGACATTTGTTCACACATTTTCTCTAGGTCTTCCCTTTCTCACCTGTGTCCATGAACTGGCATCTGTAAACAGGAGTCACTTAAAACCCAGAAGTGTCTGATGCCCCCGCAAAATGGATCTTTATTAAAAAGCATCTTACATGCCTGTAATCCCAACATTTTGTGAGAGTGAGGTGGGAGGATTGTTGGAGTCCAGGAATTCGAGACCAGCCTCGGCCACATACTGAGACTCAACTCTACAAAAATTTCAAAAATTAGCCCGGTGTAGCAGCCTGTGCCTGTTGTCCCAGCTACCCAGAAGGCTGAGGTGGGAGGATTGTCTGAGCCCAAGAGTTAGAGGCTGCCGTGAGTCATGATTATGCCACTGCACTCTGGCCTTGGTGACAGTGAGACCATGTCTCTCAAAAACAAAAACAAAAACACACCTTGTTGTCTACATGTTACCACATGAATGAACCTTGAGGACATTATGCTAGGTGAAAGCAGCCAGACACAAAGGAAAAATACTGCATGATCCCACTCATATGAGGTACATAGGATAGTTAAATTCATAGACATAGAAAGTAGAATGGAGGTTGCCAGGGGCGGGGGGGTGAGGGGATGGGGAGTTGGTGTTTGATGTGTACAGGGTTTCAGTTTGGGAAGGTGAAATGGCTCTGGATGGCAGCGATGGTTGCACCATGACAT
>NC_045441.1:121686431-121719423 GCF_002776525.5 Piliocolobus tephrosceles | reverse complement strand
TGCAGTGAGCTGAGATCCGGCCACTGCACTCCAGCCCGGGTTTATGCCATTCTCCTGCCTCAGCCTCCGGAGTAGCTGGGACTACAGGCGCCCGCCACCTCGCCCGGCTAGTTTTTGTATTTTTAGTAGAGACGGGGTTTCACCGTGTTAGCCAGGATGGTCTCGATCTCCTGACCTCGTGATCCGCCCGTCTCGGCCTCCCAAAGTGCTGGGATTACAGGCTTGAGCCACCGCGCCCGGCCGAAAATTGTAACTTTTATGTAATGTATATTTTATCACGAGTTTTAACATGTTAATATGTTTTTTTAAAAAAAGTCTTGCCCTTAGTCTGAGTTACTTTGATTTCAGCCTAATTTCCTTGAGACTGGCCTTTAGCCCTTCACTGGTTTATGTAATGGAGTACCCAGGACACTCTTTATGACTTGAGAGAAGAGAGGGCTCCTTGCTAAGAGGTATATGATCAATGCTGTTTCCCCTTTTCATTTTCAATCCTTTAATGTTATTAACTTTGGTTGGGAACTGATGAAGTTTATAAAGTAGTCTGTACTGCATAAGCATCTGTAATTTCCCTTTGGTAAAATGGAAGTTTTGCAGTGGTAGTTCTTCCTTCACAAAACATAAGCATCAAATTATAGGTTCCTAGGTAAAATACTTTCATTGACATCTCCTTCTTCCAGCCAAGGACCCTTGGTACAATCTCTGCATCTACCCAGGGCCCATCCCAGTTACAAGGTCCCCATCTCTATGGGGCTTTTTGCAGGGTTAGGTTGGTATCTTAGCCTCACTTCATTGTAATTATTGAGAATCAGCTTCTCATCCAGAGAATGAGGATGACATTAGCATCCTCCTGGGAGTATTTACATGAGATGCCTTCTGCAGAACACACAGTGTGGTTCTCTGTGAGTCACCTCCCTTGATTGTTCTCTTGAGCATCAACCTGGGCCAGGTGGGCCCTCTAGACAACCTCACCCTTGACATCCTAAAAAGAACTCTTGTCCTTCTCTGCTCCCCTGCCTGATTTCCCCATATCAGTTAAGTGGTACCAGCACCCACCCAGACCCTCAATCCAAAAATCAAGGAGGTGTGATTAAGTGCCTCTCTTTCACCCCCCTCATTTCCATCATCACCAGCAACCCCTGCTGGAGCAACCAGTCTTGTTTAATGACACTGTCACCTGAGTCAGGCTGCTGTCTCTCCTCAGTGAACTCCTCTTCCACCCAAAAACCGTTCTCCAGACAGCAGCCAGACTGACCTTGCAAGCCATAGACCCTGACTATGTCATTCCCTTGCTTAGAAGTTTTTCATGGCTTTTCTGCCATTTGGAATATACCCTCCAGCATCCGCTGTCTCTCTTCTCTCCCACTTCATCACCCATCCTTCCATGCTCATCTGGGCCTTCCAGCCCCTTGGCTTTCTGCCTTTTCTGTGCCAAGTCTGCTTCAGTGTCTTTGCATTTACATTTCCTTTGGCCTGGAAGGCTCCTCTCCCAAATCGTTGCATGACTGGCTCCCCCTGGCCATTCAGTCCCCCTGCAAGCGTCACCTCAGAGATACCAACCGTGGCTATTCCAACTACAGAAGCCAGGGTTGGTCTCTCTGAGGTCATGCTTGCAATAGTTATCTTGTAGCAAATGACTTTGCTTCTTTTTTGTTTTAGGTTTTAACACTATCTGAAAATAGTTATTTTTCTTGTTTATTGTGTTTCCTCGCTGTTGAATGTAAACTCCATGAGACCAAAAACTTTGTTGTCTTACTCATTGCTGCACCCCCAGAATGCAGGTTCCCGGTGTGGAGTCTAGGGAGCTGAATAAGTGTTGGTGAATGAATGCATGAAGACATGGGCCATCTTCCCTGCCTGCTGGTTAGCTTCCTCAGACTAGCACTTGGCCCTCGAGAGCTTGCCCAATGGTGCCACCTCCTTGAGCTCCATGGTGCACAAGTTATCAAGGCCTACCAAGGTGACAGGCCAGAACAGGTTAGAAGGCTTTTCTCTTTTCCCAGTTAACATCCGTGCATTTATCATGGGCCTTCTAGACCAATTTCCCATCCCACTTTTGCTATACAATCCCCAGTGATGACTCTGGTGAGTGACTTTGGGGTTTGTTTATTTATTTATTTTGAGATAGAGTCTCCCTCTGCCACCCAGGCTGGAGTGCAGTGGCACGATCTCAGCTCGCTGCAACCTCTGCCTCCTGGGCACAAGTGATCTTCCTGCTTTAACTTCCTGAGTAGCTGGAACTGCAGGTATGTGCCACCATGCCTGGCTAATTTTTGTATTTTTTTGTAAAGATGGGGTTTCACCAGATTGCCCAGGCTAATCTTGAACTCCCAGGCTCAAGCAGTCTGCCTGCCTCAGCCTCCTAAAGTATTGGGATTACAGGCGTGAGCCACCACACCCAGCCAGTTTTGGAGTTTATTAGGAAAGTATCAGATCAACAGAAGACCTGAGGTGTAGACAGAGGAAAGGTATGACTTTGGGCAAGTTAATGAGATTCTGTGACACCCAAAGTCACGCCTCAGCAATAATCCTAATGGGTTGGGTTGGGGTGGTCATGTCTGTTTCAAGCCATGAGTGGTTTATTGCCTATGAAGGAGCTTAGAGAAGGCAAAGTGTTCCACCAATGAGAGGTGGTGATGGTTGTGTTGATGATGATGGAGTTTCGGGCGGCATAAGAGGAGGAGGGCAGTGGGAGCTGGCAGGTGTTGTCCCCTCTGCATGGAGCATGCTGTGTTTCTGTCTATGGAACTGATCCACAGAGTGGATTCAGAAGAGCTACTGAGTCTACTGAAAGGCCTCCTGGGTCTTGCAGTGGATCTGACCCTTTATCACACCTCAGTCCACCTCATAGCCTCTCTTTCCTGATGGACACACAGCAGGTCCTGAAAGGGGGATGTCAGCAGCATCCAACATGAATCCCTCCTCTGCCTGGCCCTGCCCTGGGCCCTCCACCAACATGCTTCTTTCTGTATTCCTGTCACCTGAAAAAGGAAGAGGGCATGACCAAGTCATGGGGTGCCATGGGAGAGAACCTGTTATGTCAGGAGTATTGGCGAGAGGGCCTGGTGTTGATTTCAGGGGTAGAGGTTGGCTTGTTGAGGACACATCTACTTTACAGCCACGGGTACCTGAGAGGATGGCGTCCCCGGTGCTTCACCCGTCTGTGCCCAGCTTTGTGAAGTTGGGGAGGAAAGGGATGAGACTTCCTGCTCCTTGCCCATGTGTTGCTGGCACAAACACAGAGTTAGGGTGAGGTTTCATCACAGTGCAGGGGTGAGGGGAAATGAGCTGGGAGATGGGGGTGTGTTAGTTAATTTGGAATGACTGCCAGAAACTGCACATCTCCTTGGCCATTTGACTCCCAGGTGTGTGCCCAGTGGGAGAGGCAGGATGACTCGGAGACTGGGACCCAGAGCCTTAAAGCACGTGTTAATTCTTGGGAGTAAGGAATGAGTGGGCTCAAAACAACCTCTTTACGATGTATGACATGTTCTTCTGGCATGTACACTATATATTACACTTGTTACTTGATCAATACTAAATATTTCTTAAATTTAGTGTTGTCATAGTGATAGAGATTATTTCCAAACTTTGTGTCCTAAAATCCTCTATTCTGCTACCCCCTTACATATTCTCAGGTAGTAGTGCCAGGCTCCAAAACTTTGTTGCAGTCATTCTGAATTTTTTTTTTTTTTTTTTTTTTTTTTAAGGAGCAAATATAGCTCTGTTCAGCTTCCGGCTGCAGCGGGGATTTCTGCCAAGATTTTCGGCACACAGCTGAAATATGTTTTGTATTTTATGAGCTTTGGCTCATCGTGGAATTAAATAGCACTAATTACATGAATATAGACCAGCAAGGGAGACAACTGTTCACTTCCTGATTTTCCGGGGAATTGAGAAAGAAGAGAGGGGGTACAGGGACAAGAGGGGCCTAGAGTGAGGCGCTCCCACTAGATGTTGGTGACAACAGAAGCACTGTCATTTGGCTGAGTGAGCTCCAAATAGCATGCTCCCCCGCAGTGCCAACGTTTGGTGGGATTATGGACTTCCTCAAGTGAAGACTCTGTGGGGCTAGAAGGTAGGTGGCTGAGCTGTTGGGGAGGCTGTGACAGGGGCTGGTGGGGGTGGCCAGGCCTTTTAGGAGCGGAGGGGTGGCCGGAGAGTTGCTGAGGCTCAAGGATCTGAGTGTAGGGACTCTTGACTTGGTTTTTCCAGAACTTTGCATGTATTATTATCATTTCTAAACCCACTGACTGTTTTTACAGTTAGAGAAGTTTAGCTAGAGATTCCACACCAGTCTGCGGAAGGGAATATTTCCATTTCTTTTTCTTACTTGCTACGGGTAGGAAATGAAATGGGTCAGATTATGCTGGCAGAGTCAACCTGTCCAGGGGTCTAAATTAAGCCCTTGGGTGGGCGGGGGAGTTTCAATGCTTGGAAGCCTCCTGCTGGCCTCCTGCTGTGGACTGAGGTCCTCAGAGGCCGGAAGAAGCAAAGGCCCTTCCTGGAAAGATCAACTTGCTTGTCAGGCTCAGTGAAATGGACCAACACCTGAGCTGTTAAGAATGTGCTTGGTCCTTTTTATCTGAGGGAGAAAATAGACTCCAAAGCGTGTGACTTATGTCCACTTAACAGATGAGTACCCAGAGTTCTCTGAGGGCAGGCTGTGGAATTCAACCCTGGCAGGCGCTCCTGAGGCTCCCCACAACCTAGATTCAGGCAGCTAAAAAGGCAGCTTAAGCAAAGATGCAAAGAGTCTTTGGAGAGAAACTTCAGCACCAGCTTTTTGTCTCCCAGTGAACACCACCCCCGGGTGTTGTAATCATCACATCACGTGGCTCTGCCCTGCACCTCCACAAAGGCCGTTTGTGGAAACTTCCCAGCCTCAATGATGGCCTGTGTTCTGTGAAGCCACAACATTTCCCTCTCACTTCTGGATTTAGCACAAGAAGAAACTGGGTGATCTTTCTTCCCCGTCCTATTTCCAGAAACACCATTTTACAGATGGGGAAACTGAGGCAACAAGAAAGAAGGGCTGTCACTTAGCAGGACGTGTCTGGTTAGAATGACCATTCCTGATGCCCATAGTATCCTTGGCCATGGCGATTCTGAGAGGAGGCTTTTATGGGTGACACTGGCTGGTGCATGACTGGCTGTGAGCTAAGAACGTCCCACTTCTTCCCTTGACCATGAAAGGAGAGCAAGGAGTTCATTTGGGTGAAGACCACTGAATGTGGCTTTGCCTACTGGGGCCAGGCCAGAGCAGCTGGAGAGGCTACAGGGAGTGTAGGTTAGAGTGGCAGGCAGGGATGCAGTGAGCCTCCTGTCCTGATGAAAATGTCAGCTGGGCAAGTCTCAGGCCACATGCATGAAACAGGGATTCCTGGAGAGGTGACTATCCCCAGCCTGTGGTGACCTCCAAGCCCCTTTTCTGTGGCCACTATGTCCACCCAGGTCTTGAGGCAGCAGAAGTGACAGCAAGTCTCCCTTCGCTGCAGCTTAGCAACTTTCCATGGTGTCCCCCCATTTCTGTGCACTCAGAGGCCAGTGGATCCCCTTTGGAGACCAGGAGCCAGCACCCGTGGACAGACCCTGGATAGAGTGTTCCTCATGGGCTGGGTAGGAGACAGTGATCACATAGGTGCCAGGCTGTGCTATTTTGTAGAGCAGGTCTTGACACCAACTCCAGCTGGGGCATCTGACTCCAAATTCCTGGCTGGACTGTTTCTTTAAGTGAGATGCTGGAAAGAAGTTTAGGATTCTATCCTCCCCAAGTCAGGATCCTATTGAGAGTGCTGTGTTTTTAAAGTCTCGCTTCCACACTTGGAGTAAAGAAAGCCATTGCCTAGCGACTCCCCCGCCCCGAGGCACAGTGCCTGGAATCTCAAGGCGATCTCCACGTTGTAATGGAGAGTTTCACATGGGGCTGCCTGGGCCTCGGCTGGAGCTCCTGCTCGACTCTGCTGGGAACGGCAGACTTGGCCAGGGAGATGTGGTTTTGTACCCTGAGGGAACACCCTCCAGGCCAAGGACAAGGAGTCCTGGGGGAGGGAAAGGAAGGAGGGCATGGAAACCATGGATAAATGCCTCAGAGGTCCAGCTGGGACCTGATCTCTGAATGGAGAGGCTCACAGGCTCAGCCTCCTGCAGAGGCTTCTTCCAGGCTGGGTCCAAAGTCCAGGCTGGGTCCAAAGGCTCTGTCCATGGTAATCACTTCTCAGCCCCTTTTAATAAACTAGGAAGTAAGGATGAAGGGAGCCCTGCGTAACTGAGCTTGGTGCTGGATTTCCCCGGGACAGGGCTTGTTGCCTGGCGGCGCCAAGACCCTACATCAGTGCCTGGCCCTCTATCGCTCCCTCTTCCCCATCTTTTATACTTTTCTCTACCTCCCACTAGTCATCAATTTCACAGTTCCCATCTCTCAGAATAGAAGCAGACGCAGAGGGAAGCACACTGGAAGGAGGGCTCCCATGGCCCCTGCTGGACTGCTGCTTTCTGACCCCACGAAGCCCCACCCACACTGAGACTGTCCAAAGCCACCAGTGACCTTCTCTTGGGAAAACAGTTGCTTTGACTTGACTTATCCCCCTAGTGGTAGTGATGGGTTGTGCTGTGTCAACCCTACCCTCTGGCTCTTTCCTTTGATGAATGTGACACTCATTTCTGAGATAGCCAGCAACAAGGGGCAGGGGTGACAGTGAAGGCCAGGACGGATGGAGGTGCAGTGAGGTGGCCAAGTACATGGGGTCAGTTGTCTATCACGGGCCCCAGACTGTAGTGAGCTGCATGATTGGGCCCTAGATGGGTGTAAATAGAATTCTCCAGGGAAAGATGTAAAATAATTCATGGCTCCTACTTCTAGAATCCAAGAGTTGAAAGTAAAAACAATGCAGACATGAAAAAATACCAATGTTACTGAAGATGCTATTCTGAATGCATGGATTGTGGATTGGGGTAGAAATCTACAAATAGCATGTGTCCATTTTGTTTGCTTGGATCAATGAGTGTTTAGAGTTTCTTAGATGAAATGGAAATGAGGCCTGTTGCTGCTCCCCAACTCCCTCACTACCCTCAGCTGCACACACACTTGCCTCCCTGGGCCCCAAACTTGGAAATGGCCATCGAGCAGGAAGATTTCTCTATCCTGTATATGTTAGCTTGGCCGTCTCCTCTCTTTCCGAGTTTGGCTACTTGCCATCTGGCTTTGGGAATAAGGGAGGGGGATGCTGACATCTAAAGAGAGCTCTTCCTAGGGCCAGAGCCTGATGTACCACAAAGAACAGAGACCTGCAGCCCCCCAGCATTAGGTTTGAATTCCAGCTCTGAGTTGCAGTGAGCTTGCTATGTTTCTGCCTGTGAGTTAGGGTGAGGCTAACTGTTGTCATACACAAATCCACAGTGTCAGTATTATCACAGTAAAGGTTTCTTTCTTGTCTGATGTTCCTGGTTGGTGCACAAATCTTTCATCTTGAGGCTCCACCATCCTATAGGGCCTCAGGGTCCTTTTTATCCAGCTGGGTGGTGAAAGAAACTGTAGAGAAGACACACTTATTTCTTCCCTGCTTTGGCATGGAAATGTCACCATAATCTTGCTATTCACACAGTCACACCTGAATACCATGTGGAAATGGAGAGGCTGGGAAATGTCATCCATCGCTGGTGGCCACCTCTCACTGACTTCATACCAGCAGCCTCATGCATAGGGAAGCCCATGTTTTTTGTGAAAAGTTAGCTTCCTGTTCCCAACCCACCTGCACAATTGAGATGAAATGACCTGTTGTACAGTGTTGTGGGAAGGACTAAGGGAGCTGATGAAGTTCTGGGTTTCTAATAGGAGCTGGGAAGGGGAGGATCTGCAGAGCTTGCCAGTGGGACAGCTAGAGGGGCCTCAGCCCCTGGAGAGCAGGGACACTGTTTTTTTTTTTTTTTTTTTTTTTGAGGTGGAGTCTTGCTCTGTCACCCAGGCTGGAATGCGGTGGCGTGATCTTGGCTCTCCGCTGCAACCTCTGCCTCCCGAGTTCAAGTGATTCTCCTGCCTTAGCCTCACAAGTAGCTGGGACTACAGGCATGTGCCACCATGCCCAGCTAATTTTTCTTTTTTCTTTTCTTTTTTTTTTTTAGTAGATACGGGGTTTCACCATATTGGCTAGGCTGGTCTCAAACTCCTGACCTCAAATGATCCGCCTGCCTCAGCCTCCCAAAGTGCTGGGATTAGAGGCATGAGTCACCGCTCCCGGCAGGGACACTGTTTTTTGCTCTGGAATGTATCTACCCTTTGCACCCAGCCCAGAACTCCTTATGTGGTATGTGCTCCATCGATAGTCATTGGCTGAATATATGAGTGCATGCTGACTTCTAGCAACTGGCATCTCCTGCATTGTGGCTGTTTTCTGTTGTTGTCTGTTTTCTATCTGCAATTTTATTTTCAGGCTCAGCTTCTTCTATTCAACCAGGTCCATACTGATTTCCTTTGCTGCATAGGACGGTGGGTCTCAAAGTCCAGTTTGCTAACACAAGACAACTTTTTATGATATTCCAGCTGGTGGACCGGTTGGTCTCTATGTAAATCATATATGAAAGATGTATTTTCTCTGATGCATTTGAACTCATGTTTTAAAAGGACAAAATGGAGTATTTTAAGTATTTATAATCCCTGGTTTAGGAGAGGGTACAGCCACTTTTTTAGATTGGTCCCTGTTTGAACTGACTGGCTCAAAAATTTACTTGAAGCACCAAGATTTACTTTGTACTTTAGCCGTACGTGATACCCACTGCCATCTCATATACTCTGCTATGGAGCATTCCTTCATTCATTTATTCACGTGTTTCCAAACATCTGTTATATACCTACTGTGTTTCAGGCTCTGAGTTTGGAACTGGAGAAAAGAGGGGTAAAATATAATCCTTGTCCTCAAGGAGCTCATATTTTTAGACTAGGGGATAGCATCAATGGATAAATATAACAGAGTTTGTAAAATGTGAGACTCTGGTGACACTGGTTCCTGCACTAATATATAGTAGGGGCGTCTTAGACCAGTGGCTTGATCAGAGAACGCTTCATTTGAACAGTGAGTCTAACTCAGGGCACGGAGGCGTGAATTGGTGAAGACTTCCCAAGAGCGTTGCTGGTGCAGCTCGTAAGGCAAATGCTCGGCAGATAGGGAAGTATTGTGTTTGATTCTGAAAGTTGGTACGTACACATGCACACACACTCAAACGTCACCTGGAGTTATGCCTCACTATCTGTAAAACCGTAGTTTATCTCTGTGAGCAGTGGAAGGCACAGATCTGTTTGGCTTGCTCACTTGAACCCATGGAATAATAGTCTATTAAAGAGGTTGTGGTGGGAGACACTGTACTCTTTGGGATTTTTCTCTGTGTGGGTTAGGATTCTTATATTAGCAAGTGCCAGAAAACCGAACCCAAACTGGCTTCTGCAAAAGGGGAATTTTTTTTTAAAGTACAGGCATAGAGCTGGTTTCAGTGGACACAATTGAGACATTTATAGGATGTCGTCAGGCCTGGGACATAGTACTCTCTATCCTTTGGCTTAGTTCTGCTCTTCTCACTACTTTGGCTTCATTCTTCCGGGCTCCTGTCCCCTGCTCCCACCCCTGTGATTACAAGATGGCACCAACAGTTCTTAGGCCCTTGCTTCTCCAAGGTCACATCTGGTGGAAGAGCTAGAACTTTCTCCCACAGTATCCCCATCCAAAGCCTGTTGCTTGTCAGAGACCTGATTTAACCAGTTTCTCATTGCTAAGCCAATCACTCTGCCCTCCCCAACCCTGTTCTGTGCTGAGTGGCTCAGGCTCTGAACCAGAGGTGGAGTCAATTCTAGCAGAAGTGTTTGGGCTGAGAGAGGGCAAAGGCACAGATGCCCAGAGAATAAATGAATGACAGCAAAAACAACAGGTATACACTGTCTCTGAAAGTGTGTTTCAAATTTTTTTGACCATGACTGTATTAGTTGGGCTTCTTCAAAGAAAACAGAACCAAGAGGATATGTGTGTGTGTGTGTGTGTGTGTGTGTGTGTGTGTGTGTGTCTGTGTAGAGACAGAGAGATTGATTTAAGGAATTTGTTCACACAATTTTGGAGGCACCAGGTTCAAAACCTGTAGGGTAGGCCTGTAGATGGGAGACTCAGAGAAGAGCAAATGTTGTATCCAAGTCCGAAAGCCATCTGCTGGTGGAGTTTCCTCTTGCTCAGAGCAGGCCAGTCTTTTGTTCTATTCAGGACCTTTAACTGATTGGATGAGGCCCACCCACATTATAGAGGGCATTCTGCTTTACTCAAAATCCACTGCTTTACATGTTAATCTTATGCCAAGACACCCTCCCAGAAACTTCCAGAATAATGTTTGACCAACTATCTGGGCACTGTGGCCCAGCCAAGTTGACAAATAAAATTAACCATCCCAGGGACGCAGTTACATCACACATATTTATACCACACTCAATATGTACTTTGCTATATGGGTGGGTAAAACAAAAGTCTCACCAAACAGTGCTTATCTTTTCTATGTGACATACTAATATTTTCCTTCTATTTTATTTCGTTAAGAAGAGCACCTGGTCAGGTGTGGTGGTTCACGCCTATAATGCCAGCACTCTGGGAGGCCGAGGCAGGCAGATCACTTGAAGTCAAGAGTTTGAGACCAGCCTGACCCAACATAGTGAAACCCCATCTCTACTAAAAGTACAAAAATTAGCCAGGCATGGTGGTGGGCACCTGTAATCCCAGCTACTTGGGAGGCTGAGGCAGGAGGATCGCTTGAACCCCTGGGAGGCGGAGGTTGCAGTGAGCCCAGATCACTCCACTGCATTCCAGCCTGGGCGACAGAGGGAGACTCAATCTCAAAAAGAAAGCACCTGTGACTCACCTAGTTCATGGTGTGTTGTGACATGAATTTTGAAGTGCTATCCTAGGACACATTTTCTGAGAATCCTATTACCCCATAGCAAAAGGTCTGAGGACCAGGCCTCTGTCCAAGGGGCCAGGGAATGTATTGTGAATAACCAAGTGAGGCCTGAAGAGCTCAGCTCTCCAATGTCCAAAGTGACTGTGTATGACCTCCGCCAAGACCTGTACTTGTTCATGCCTCGGTTTCCTTATTTCTAGAGGGCATACTTATAAATACCTCATCTACCTAACAGGATTGTCATGAACAAGAAATGCAGAACAAGGTAATATCCATGAAAACACTTTGTAAACTCTAAAGTAATTTCACAGGGTAATTGCTATTTTAAACGACTCTGTAATAACTTCCCTTTCTACCACTCAGGAATCTGAGAGGATGGTGCTATTTCATGAAAATTAGTTTCAGTTCTTTGAAACTTGCTGCCTAAAACAAAGACAGCCCCAATTTCTTTAATCAAAATGATGATCAGCCTCTATAAATGAGTCCCATCTCCCCCGTGACTACTCAGAATTAAAATCTGATTTCAAAGAAGGGAAAACTGTGGCATGTTTGGGTTGGGTCTGGGGGTTTTTTCAGTTCTCCTGCCTTCTTACCCACCTTCCATAGTTCAATGAATCCTTCAGGGCAATCATGAAGCTTATTTGGTCCCATTACTTGCCTTTAAGAATCAGAGTTGGGCCGAATGTAATTTCCATTACTTGGTTTTGACACTAGCTAAATGGTGACTTGAGAGCGAAATGGTGGGTAGGTTCTGAAATTGGGGTGGGGGTTTCCTAGGTTGGGGTTACCGCTTGCAAGAATTGACGTCCTGGAAGGGAAACCCCCCTGGAAACTCTTGCTTTGCCAAATTGGATCAGCCTTAGACAGCTCGGGGAGGCAGGGGGCTGGTGGCTCTGCATATCTGTGTGTCCCAAGCTGGGGAGGGGTCACCTCTGTGGTGGTGCCTTGTGGGGTCTTTGGTGAGGCAAGCTGGAGCTCACATCTTATTTTCCCCCTTTCTCTTCCATTTCTCTTATTTGTTTCCTAATCAGTCCCTTTCTTGGTGTGTAAAATGAGAGGCTGGTTATTCCCAGTACATGTTATTGTTTCTGTGGGCCCCCCCTCCTCTCTGGGTATAGTAATCTCACCATCACCAGATGAGGCGATAAGTGTTTGAGATACATAACTGTGTCTCATTTCAGTGCCTAATAGAAGATGCAGAATGAGCCATGGCACCTTTCTGCTCAGTAAATTCATAATTATAGGATTCTTCGTCTCGCCTCTTGCAGACTAGAGAGCTGTTGATTGGCCATGGGTCCATGTGTGTGTACAGTAAGGCAGGTTGTGGGGTAGGCACACTTTCCCCAGCATATGGCACGTTGTGATACAGAGACTGTGCGAAGTTCCCTCCTCAGAAAAGTTGGTGGCTGAGCCCCGACCTGCACCTGCCTGTCTGAAAGGGGGATTATCAGCCCTGCTGGAATTTGGTTGTTGGCAGAGATGCTTTGAGAGCCCTGTTAGCCAGCAGAGCATATGGTGCCCAAAGAGCAGTCTCTTTCAGACAAAGGCTGGAAGCAGCTGCTGGAGTGAGTTCACATAAAGTCAGAAGAGAGGCCGGGGTGGTGGAAAGAGCATGGGACGGACAGTGTGAGACCCGATCTTACACCATCTTCAACTCAATGTGTGACCTCTTGCAATTTCGTCTGACCTCTTGGATTTCAACGTCCTTGTCTCTAAAATCAGGGATTGGGAAACACTAAACTGGATTATCCCTTTCAGATAAAAACATACAGATTCGTCTTTGATAGGAATTTGAATTTGCACAAGAAATTCAAGATGAACCATCTTGACTCTTCATCACTCATCTTGAGATGTACCACCGAGTACCATCTCATTATCATAATCCTAATCTTTCTAATCCTATTTTAATCTTGCTAACGATAACAATGACAGCAACCATCATTTCCTAAGCACTTAACTGTGCTGGGCAGAGGCTCTATGTGGCTGCTGCTTTACAGTCATTAATGCTTTCAGAGGTAAATCACAGAACTCACCTGATCGGTGTTATCTACCAGCTTAGCCCCTGGGGGTCAGAGAGGACTTTGTTTTTCTCCTGATACTGGTAGGTGATATCCCAGGATTTCTGTTTGGGGCTTCCATGAGTTAACAAGGGCTTCTAAGTGCTCTATCTTCTGGGCTCTGGAATTGTGCATTTCTAGAAAAGTATGGATTTTGCAGTGACTGAAACCTGGACTTCAAACCCAGTTCTGCTACGTATTAACCAGTGTCCTTGCAGAGCTAAAATTTCCTCACCTGAAACAGGAATAAGACAATTCTGACCCCAGGGAACAGTAGTGAGGATTACGTGAGCCAAGCTATGTGAAAGTGTTTGCATGGGCTCTGGGTGCAGTAAATGCTCCACGGATATTGATATTCCTCTATGCTTCCAGCCCCTCTTTCTGCCAGTCAGGAAATAATTGTTGAGTCTCCTCTATATGTCCAGCTGTGAATGTGTTGACGAGCGAGACAGACCCAGCCCTGCCCTTGTGGTGCTCACAGACCCTCAGCTCCAAACTCTCCTTCTGCAAAGGCTAAGGCTAAATGGAAAGAGAGCGGCTCCTCTCTGGGGGCCTTTGCTCTTTTCCTCTACAATTTCATTTCTTTCTTCAACACTTTGCATTTCAGTCTCAACTTGCCAGTGATATCCTGGCAAGGCTGAAGCTCTCTCTTTTCAGCCTCATCTTTCACCTGATTCATTCATGAACTGTGTTCTCCAGACGTACTCTTCCTTGTACACACCCTCATGTGATATACCCATGCTTCTGCTATGTAGGCCCCTCCCCTAGAAGGCCTTTCCCTTCGTGCTCTGCCTGTCTTCTCCAAGTTCACGGCTCAGCCCGAATTCCATGCCCTCCCCAAGGCCTCCTGCAGCCTGCTCCTTGCTCTCCCTCACCCCAACTTAGAAATCTTCTTCCTCCTAGGAACTTCCAAAGCACTCTCTTGTATGCCACGTGACTTTTCATCACGCGCATCAGTTCAGGTTCTGGTGGTATTGGCCTGATGTGACTACGCGTTCTTTGAGAATCTGATCCTTGGGCCCCACAGCATCTTGCACATTTTGTGTGTGTTCTGAGCGAACATTGACCACATAGGTGAATGAATGAAGGCCCTTGGCTTGCAGCACCGCTCTTGGTTGTGGTGTGCTCCACTAACCAGTCTTCCTCCTCGGATATTGACTGGAGAAGACCTGTGCTTTTCATTAGTTTGCTGACTGACAATGCAAAGTCTTTATTTGGTTTTCTTCCTTCTTCTCTTGGTTTCCATCTAACCTAGTGTTTGCTCCCTGCTGGGGAATTTTCTATTGCTTAGTGGTCTACCTCTTATCATTCTCCACTTTTGAGGTGTTTGGGGGTGAATGAGAAAAATTCCGCAGAGCTGAGATACCCCCAGATAGGATGTTGGCAATTCCTGCCCTGAATTCTCCCAAACTGGAAGAAACATAAAGCTGTCCAATGGGAACACACACAGGAAGCATCTTGAATAGAAAGAGACCCTCAGGATGAGAGGTGATCTTGTTCCCTGGGGAGTTTTGTATTTGTTTGTTTATTTATTTGCTTGACCGATTATTAAAGCATTTTTTCTCTCCCTTTAATGAAAACCTCTCAGAGGAGCCCTGCTACGGGAGGAAGCCAAGATCTGCCTTGTTAAAATGACATTAGGGCTCAGGGTTGGGCAGCAAACCCACAGGACCCGGTTGCCGCTGCAGTGTGAAGAGACTGAGGATGTGGGTTTTTAATTTGGCCTCTTCATTCAGCAGAGAGGCACAGAGGAAAGTTTCTCCTGCAGTAGTAGGTACGGACACAGATAACCAGAGGTAGTGGCTGTAATGGACAGCCCCCACAAAGGGATCAACCTTAACTTTTCTGCTGCATTTCACAGGGACCACAGTACAGCCCCATCTGTGCAAGGCTGGGGTGAACTGAGATGGTTTAGCAGTTAAGATTGTGAACCTGTGCACATTTACACTACTCATATTTGGAGCTACTCTACCACTTATAGCTGTACAAGTTACATGACTTCCCTAAGCTTGCTTTCCTTAGCTGTAAAATGTGGATACAATAGGATGTACTTTGGAGGTCTACCAGTCAGGGTCCCAGCAGGTAATAGACAGCACACACAAATTTGGTTCTTGAGAAAAAGTTAAAAAAAAGGCTGTTCATAAAAATGTGGCTCTTTAAGAGGCAGTGTAGTATGGGGGGATAGTAATAGTGAGGTCCCCATCACCACCTCTACGGCCAGATGGGGTCCAGCAGGAAGTGGTTCACAGAGCCTGGAGACGGAGAAACTGTGTGCAGAGGCCTGCTGTGGGGAACACGGGACAAAGCTTGCAGCCAGTGCAGGCAGTCCCGCCTCCTGCCCTCCCTCCCTCCCTCTTCTCCTGCAGCCAGTCTTTGCGGATGCTGCCTGCTGGTGGCACCTAACCCGGGTGACAGTGCTGGACAGTGTCTGACACAAATTCAGGCACTCAGTAGATAATGGCTGTTGATCATGATCATCATCATCATCACTGCTATTATTATCATGTCATTATCATCACCACCATTATCATTACTGATGTGTCCTCCTGGGGCCGCTGCCAGCCGGCTCTGACTGTGTCACATGCCTGTGGTGGGGGTCGACTCAGTCAGCCTCCAGCACCCCCCCCCAGTGCAGTTCTGCTCAGTGTGTGCAGAACATTTTGAAAGTCCAGGCAGACAAGCTGTGGGGTGAAATGAAGCTGCTGGCACTGTTATCCAGCTCATAGTCTTCCCTTTCTCCAGTAGGGGAGACTGCATTGCTGAGTCCTGGCCCTCCGAGGGGACGACCGTGCCTGAGTGCTGCTGTGCCACTGGGACCCGCCTCTGCCATGAAAGCCATGCCCTGGAACTGGACCTGCCTGCTCTCCCACCTCCTCATGGTGGGCATGGGCTCCTCCACTCTGCTCACCCGGCAGCCAGCCCCGCTGTCCCAGAAGCAGCGGTCATTTGTCACATTCCGAGGGGAGCCCACCGAGGGTTTCAATCACCTGGTGGTGGATGAGAGGACAGGACACATTTACTTGGGGGCTGTCAATCGGATTTACAAGCTCTCCAGCGACCTGAAGGTCTTGGTGACACATGAGACAGGGCCGGACGAGGACAACCCCAAGTGTTACCCACCCCGCATCGTCCAGACCTGCAATGAGCCCCTGACCACCACCAACAATGTCAACAAGATGCTCCTCATAGACTACAAAGAGAACAGGCTGATTGCCTGTGGGAGCCTGTACCAAGGCATCTGCAAGCTGCTGAGGCTGGAGGACCTCTTCAAGCTGGGGGAGCCTTATCATAAGAAGGAGCACTATCTGTCAGGCGTCAACGAGAGTGGCTCGGTCTTTGGAGTAATCGTCTCCTATAGCAACCTGGATGACAAGTTGTTCATTGCCACGGCAGTGGATGGGAAGCCTGAGTATTTTCCCACCATCTCTAGCCGGAAACTGACCAAGAACTCTGAGGCAGATGGCATGTTCGCGTACGTCTTCCATGATGAGTTTGTGGCCTCGATGATTAAGATCCCTTCAGACACCTTCACCATCATCCCTGACTTTGACATCTACTATGTCTATGGTTTTAGCAGTGGCAACTTTGTCTACTTTTTGACCCTCCAACCTGAGATGGTGTCTCCACCAGGTTCCACCACCAAGGAGCAGGTGTATACATCCAAGCTCGTGAGGCTTTGCAAGGAGGACACAGCCTTCAACTCCTATGTAGAGGTGCCCATTGGCTGTGAGCGCAGCGGGGTGGAGTACCGCCTGCTGCAGGCTGCCTACCTGTCCAAAGCAGGGGCCATGCTTGGCAGGACCCTTGGAGTCCATCCAGATGATGACCTGCTCTTCACCGTCTTCTCCAAGGGCCAGAAGCGGAAAATGAAATCCCTGGATGAGTCAGCCCTGTGCATCTTCATCTTGAAGCAGATCAATGATCGCATTAAGGAGCGGCTGCAGTCCTGTTACCGGGGCGAGGGCACGCTGGACCTGGCCTGGCTAAAGGTGAAGGACATCCCCTGCAGCAGTGCGGTGAGTCCAGGGAGGGCTGTGGGCGGGGATGGTTGGGAGTGTAGGATGAGAACCCCAGCCTTGTAGCCCCCATGGGGTGTGTATCATTCTTCCCCTTTTGCAGATGAGGCGAGTATATCCCATCCCATTTCTAAGTCTCATTGGACCCAGAGTGTCACCGAACATTCTGCAACTATGACATTGAGTGTATAAGAGTCAGAGTGGGAACTAAAACATAAATTCCCTTCAGAGTACTCTCCTCTGCCCCATATTGGCTCACTGGTTATGAGGCTCACTGGAAATAGGTAGGAATTGTGTCAAATGGATGTCGTAGGGACTGGGCATGACTGGAGTCTAGATCACAGTGTGCTGTAGTGCAAGATGTGTACATGCCCTTTGTATTCACCAAGCCTGCAAATAACCTTCCTGGGAGCTTAGGACAAAACCACAGGGTAGGGGAAGAGGAGAATATGAGGAGTCATCCTATATTTGGGATAGATATGGAATTTCAGGAGAGGTGTGTTTTTAGCCTTTTGTATGTCTTTAGGAAATGCTGAAATGAGAGCACAGTCAGGTAAGAGTGCAGTGAACACATAGAGAAAGCAAAGCTAACTTAGAAAAGGGACAGGAAGGGACAAATCGTGTTTGTTGAGCATCTTCTGTGTGCACAGTGCCTTAGAGGAGACGTGAGAAAGTCAGGAAGCAGCCCGAGAGCAGCATGGGACGATGGGAGAGCTGCGGGGAACCAGAAGGAGAGCAGGAGAAGGGTTGACTTAGGGGTCTTCGCATGGCTTCTGGGTATGGCCTTGCTGGGTGACCCCAGGTGAAGCAGGGGACACAGACTCTTGCCTGTCGTAGCCTAGCTCATGTGTGCCGCACCATGAAAAGCATCTGCCTTCTTGTGGCTGGACTCGGTTCCTCTTCACAGTGGTCCTGTTTGTTCACAATCATTCTTTGGGTGACTTGGAAGGCTCAGCTATCAGTATCTCTGTGCTCTTGTCCTTTTCCTTTTGTAACTGTGCATTTTGAAGATTATGAACCTACTTTGAGAACATCAATTCTGTAATTTTAATTTGGGGAGAAGAAGAAAGGAAAATGTATCCATCAGACAGAGTACACATCCATACTGATGTGATTCTTGACTCCTTAAACTTTGGTGGAGTTCCATATTAGGAAATGTATTTTGGTTGTTTAAAAAAGCATTAGTTTCCTTTCATAAAGTATAACTATGTGCCAGGCAGATCTCAGAGGGGACTGGCACCCTCCCCAGCCAGAGTGTAGAGAGGCCATCACTCCAGTTTGGGATTTGGGTTGGAGGTAGGGAAGAGGGAGGAGAAAGATGGTGCCCTGGCATTAGGCTCAGACTGTTTTCCACTGTCAAGTCTTCCAGGCACTGGGCCGGCTGAAACTAAAAGGTATCATCTGTTCTTGGAGGTTTTGAAAAGCCAGGAGTCCCCTGATGTCACAAAGGAAACAGGAGAGGTGCTGTGGACCAAGCAGGGCAGGCAAAAGTTGACAAATCAGAGCCAAACCAGAGAATGGAGGGGACTCCACTGTATCTCCTGAGCCTTCCTAGCAGGTGACTTAACCTTTGGGAATGCCTTCTGGAGCCCTCTGTTTAGGGCAGTAGTGGAGCCACTTAAGAGAGTCCAAGAGACAGCACTATGAACTTGTGGGGGCATGGAATGCTCCCAGGTGAAGGCAGGTAATGATAGAGGCTGTGCTGGACATATGTCTATTATGCACTCAAACATGGGTCTGTGGTGAGATGTATTAGAATGTTGGTGTTCAGAAGGCCCTTCGAGAGCCTTGGCCTAAAACTTCATTTTACATTAAGCACCTTGAGACTCAGCAAGGTGAATGAATTGCCCAAGGTCACACATCTTAGGAGTGAGTGACAGAGCCAGCAATTGAAGAGAATCCCCCTTACCTGCAGGACACCCGCACATGCATACATGTAATAAATTCCCCACGAGCATGCACACATATGCAGGCCTGTTAGAAGATGGCAAGTTTAGGCCATGTACTTACTAAACGACAACTAGTTCTTTTGAGACCAGAGGGGTTGGCAATCTCTGACAGTTTCCTGTAGAAAACTTGCTTCAAACCCTGACTTTCTGGGTGATGCTCTTGGGAGAAAAATCAGCTGCAGGGGTCCGTCTGGCTGCCCGTGGGCAAGTGTTCATGCTGCCCTTGCTTCCTGCCACAACACAAAAAGCCAAGTTTATCATGGAAGTCTGCAGAGCTGCAGGTCCTAACACCGTGTGGTGGCCTTGGAGAGAACAGAGAGGCAACAGCTTTGCAAGACAGGCTAATGCCAGGATGGGGAGTAATGGAGCCAGATAACAAGCTTTTGATTTTTCTTTTAATTAGCCCTTTCAAGTTACAGGCAAGTTCAGGGCTGAGAGTAGAAAGGAGGAGGCCAGAAACTCTGCATAGGGCTGGGGCTGTCTCTCCAGCCAGTCTGAGAAAGGCCAGGCTGCCGTTTAATGCACAGTATCAGTTTCCTTTGATTTGGCAGATACCTGAGTTCCTTTGCTCCAGCATTCATTTGGAGTCGGCTCAGACCACACATGTTTCATGCAACATCGGCCAGGCCAGGCTCTGTGTTGCCACGATGGCACAATTTGCAAACCCAGCTCTTCCTCAACCCATTTACAAGGCTGTTGGGTTAGTTTTCCTCTTCCCTTCCTGCCTAGAGGTGGAGGATGAACAAGATGAACTCTGGAGTTCTTTCTTGTCACGGAGTCTGACACTCCCTTGAGCCCTGTGAAGTGGGAACTCAGTCCCAGATGACCTCTGTCCTGTGGTGTTCCTGTTGTAGAAAGATGGCAGAGGGCAGGGCAAGGCCCAGGAGGTTGGCTTTTAGGACTTGCGTTTTGTAGGGCAAGGGGTCCCCTGTGGGTTTTATCATAGTTGCAACTCTAAAAACTTGAAGAAGGGATTTGACTAGCAATGAATGTCGACTGTGATCCAGGCTGTACCAGCTCTCTAAGTTAGAATGCTCCTCCTATGGGGCTCTTCAGGCTTTTCTAGCCCTTTTCACATCCTGAGACCCATATTCTTCCCCCTGAACTCATGCCTCCAGAACTCAGAGCCGGGATCCGCATAACTCCTGGGTCACCTGCCTCCTTCACAAGGTCCCAGCACCTGCTTTGGCTGTGTTCATTTGGGGGATAGGAAGGAATGGGAAGAAAAACCCCTACTACAAGGCCCCTGGTGCCAGGAGGCATCCACAGAGCACTGGGCAGGCCGAGGCCTGAGGGCTGGGCAGAGGGAAAAGTCTTGGGCCATGGGGGTGGAACCTGCTGACCCACAGCCCCCAGAGAGCTCGATGGTGCCTCGACTTCAGGTGACTCAGGTAAGGCTGGCCGTGCTCCCATCGGAGATGAGGGCTGGTTGGCCAGGAGTGGCCTCCTCATGGGAATGTGTTGCTGTGGACATAAACAGGCCTATTGCAAATGCACATCCCTGAACGGGCACCAGGTGTGAAGGCTGGGGAAGCAGCTGGGGCTTTCTGGTGTCAGTGGAGAGTGGGAGCAGCAGCTTCCACCTTTGCCCTCTGAGCCGTGCTTTACCCCTGTCCTGGCTTTCTCCGCCTGGGTGGAGAGAGGTCTCCCAAAACAAGTGGGTTAGTATCTGCAAGTAACTCTAAGGATCTCATGAGGACACGGGTATGAGGGGGGTCCTAGAGGGTCTGTCAGGGCCCCAATTTGTCTTGGGACTCAGAAGACTAGAGGTCAAGCTAATGAGCACTCATGTGGGGAATGGCAGTGATTTCATTTCTGTTTCCGTGGCTTATCCTTGGTGCATCTCTATCCTCAGCCCCTTTTGAAGGCTGCCATCCAGGCTCCCTGAGACTGTCTGTCTGCAGAACATGTGACAGACAGTAAGGCTGAGGAGCCCACACCTGTGGCCTCTGTCATGTGCCAGGGCTTTATGCAGGAGAAGGCGATGGCTCTCTGTCCTTCTCTGGGGGGGACCTGACAGTCCTGACTTGGAGTGGGCAGCTGGCTGGAGAAGATGCTGGGTTTAACCAAGCACCTGGCATCTCAGAATTCCCCAGGCATAGGGTTATCTATACCTTCTCTCCCTACTTCAGCCTCCTGGGGCAACCTCATCCAACACTAATGAACTAATGCCTCCAAATAAACTAATGAATGGCGAAACATGTATGGAGCCCTAGGAAAGGGCTTGGCAATGCACTCCCTCCTGGTGGATATCAAGCATCATGGAATGGCATCTGTCTCCAGGAGCCCACACAGTGGAGGCGAGAGATGCACACCAGCAGGTCATTATGGCCCGGGTGATGGGAACAATGGCTGTGGTCATGGGAGTGACTGTCATTCACTCCACTTCATTCTTCCCTGACTTTGAAACCAATTGAGCCATGGGTAAGGGAGTCAGATAGTCTCAGCCATAGTACGGATTCGGTGATGTGGAGAAAGGTGGCATGCAGTAGGTGCAGAAATCAGCTTCTCCATCTCCCTGTCAAGCTTTGACCTGAGTGTCCTTCAACTAGAAAATCTGGGTCCTTGGAGCAGAAACTATTATCCAGCATCACTGACTCACACCCGTCAAACCCCAGTAGTGGGAGCAGAGGGCAGAGGCTTCCCGCCTGTCTGGAAATAACACACTGGAGTTTGCGTGGTACTCGATGGTTAACAAGGGCTTTCACACACCTTTTCTTCTCCCGACACTACTGTAGGATAATGGAAGGGCAGGCATCCTCTGCAGTGGAGGGAACAGAGGAACAGGAAACTCAAGTGTTTCACTCAAGGTCATGTCATTAGTAAACTGAAAGCTGTTCTGTATCCTAATTCTCAGCTTGGTGCTCTTCCCGTGGTGTTTCACAAGAGTGTTCTAGTGGTGTCCGGGGTAGGCAGTTCATGGTGCCGGGATTGTCTGATATTGGGGGGTATTTGTGATCCGGGGCCCTAGAGTGCTGAGCGCCAGTGGAAGTTCCCAGTCACTGCGAGGCAAGAAAACCTCTCACCTTTCCAGAAACCTCTCGTTGAGAACCATTGTGAGACCCAGCTTCCACTTGACTCTGGGGTTTACCCACCAGCCCTGTGCAGTCCCACAAGGGCCACACAGGCACAGGAGATGGCGCTTTTCCTTTTTAACTCAAAGCTCCCCTTCCTGCAGTGCTGTGTGAATGACTGGGTGGTGACGGAGGTCTCCTTCCACGTGCCATTCCTTTGACTCACTGGTTTCCTAAGCATGGCAGTCCTGAGCAGGAGATAGGGTCACCCCCTTGGACTCGGGCTGGCCTCACGTCCCAGTCTGGATGGTCACTGAGGTTTATCTGGCGCCTGAGATCCTGAAACTCCACGAAAGTGAGCATCCGGAATGGCCAGGCAGGCATCCCAGGCTCCGGGGCCTGGCTTCTGCAGGTCTTCTTGGGGTGTTTTCTTTTCCCTGTCAGCAGGAAGCACAGGGCTCAGACTCGATGGGGTTGTATCCGGTTGTTTATGGCATTAGACAAGGCTTGCTCTTTCTGCTCAGCTCTTGTCCTCTCTAGACCGGGAACTCCTCCTCTTCCCTGCACCACCCCTCCTCTCTCATCTCCACTACACTTGCCACACACACTGTGGCCCATGCCACACTCGTGTCCCAATAAATGCACGCATCAAAAATCTCACACAGTGGTCTGAGTGCCCACCTTTCATGGCCCATGACCCTGTACTCCAGATTTCTTATTTAGCACTGGGTGCCTGACATATCACAGCCCCAATCTTTATAGAATCAAGTCTCCCTGCTCTCTCTGGGAGATGGCTCCTGTCTTAGGTATTTAGGTGAAAGGCCCACCCACCTGCCTCTTTTTGGCCAGCAGGGTTTGCAGTGAAAGTCCCATAGTGTGCATGCATGGTGCTTTGTGTGACAGGTGGCTGAACCCTGGGGGATATGCTGGGTTTGGCAGGAGCACAGTTAAGGCTGGCTTCCTAGGCTGGATGTACTCCCCCAGGATGCCCACCCTGGAGGCCACTGGGTCAGTGGGGGGTGAGGCGAGACCCAGGAGTCACACAGACTGAATTTTAACACAGACGGCTGCCAGGAGAGCTCAGCACAGAGTTAGGGTTGAGGATGTGGGGTCTCACAATACTAAGAGGTGGACTGCATGTCATGAGCCCAAGCACAGTGGTATGCACACCTGTAGCACACCCACGTGCACACACCCATTCTCTCTGTCCTTGATGTCTGTCCTCCTCATTGCTGTCTGTCTGTTGCTTTCTCTGCTTCTCTCCTCTTGCTCACTCACACTCCTGGTGCACAGTCCTCTCTTAGCCTTTCTCTGTCTCCCTCTTTCTGTGACTTGTTCTCCCTCACCCCACACACTCTGCTCAGCAGCAAGTACAGTGAGATTCCTCTCTCTCTCTCACACACACACACACGCCTCATGCAGTATGAGATAGTCCTGCCAAAATGGGAAGCCGGACCTCTTGTTCAATGGGCACATAGACCAGCCCTACTTAACAATCCAGATCTGGATTTCTGGGCCTTCCTTTCAATTCCTGTCATCCTCACAGGGTGGCGTCTTGGCCAGGTTACTGGTCTGGGAGTCAGGATCTTTGGATCTCAGCCAGTCCCAGTTTGTGAGATGTCACTGGGCAAGCAGTTTCCCTTTTGCTTTGAATCACACATTTTATCTTCAAGAAGGAGATGATAAAAAAGTATCCTTTTAATAAAGAGTACGGAAGCTCATAAGGAAAGAGAAATATACAGATGTTAATAATGATAGACACACACAGCCCCTTATATTCATAGGACACTCTAACATCTTCATAGTGTCATCCTGTGTCTCCTCCTTTAGTTATAATAACCACCCAAGGGAACAGAAAGGGGCATAATAATATTGCAGTGATTTCATGCTTAGAATTTTTTTTTTTCTTCACCAATACCTGCTTTTGAGAGATTTGGGCTGTGCTTAAATCAGGTGTGATGTTTGGTATCTCAGGCCCTAGGATGTGCTCCAATTGCCTTTATTATTATTATTTCCCCTTTCCCCTTCCCCTCCTCTTCCTTTTTCTCTTCCTCCTCTTCCTCCTCCTCCTCTTCCTCTTCCTCCTCCTCCTCCTCCTCCTCCTTCTTCTTTTGAGACAGTGTTTCACTCTTGTTGCCTAGGCTGGAGTGCAATGCCATGATCTTGGCCCACTGCAACCCCTACCTCTCAGGTTCAAGCGATTCTCCTGCCTCAGCCTCCCGAGTAGCTGGGATTATAGGAGCCCGCCACCACGACTGCCTCGTTTTTGTATTTTTAGTAGAGACAGGGTTTCACCATGCTGGCCAAACTGATTTCAAACTCCTGACAGGTGATCCACCCACCTCAGCCTCCCTCCAATTGCCTTCCTTTCTATATAGCGCAGATTACGAATGATAAGAGAATGCATTTGGACAACAAGACACGTTTTGAGCCAGTGCTTGCTGCTGTTACCTTCATGTGTCCCTCAGTTTTGTAAGGCGGAAGGGAAGGACTGCACATCACCACCTCAGGCTTGTTTCTTTTATCAAGAAAGTCAGTGGAGAGAAGGAAAAAGAGACAACAGAGAGAGCTCTTCTCCATCCGGCCTCTCAATTTACATGTTTTCCCTAGTGTGTGTGGCCCTATGGGCGTGAAATGGGGTCAGTGGGAGAGAAGCATCCCACTCCCTTCCCTGGTCTCTGTGTCATTACTGTGTCTCTGTCAGTGTTCCAAAATATAATGGGATTTGTTCGACTGATTTATCCCGCACGCAGGCAACATTACCCAGACCCACACCCAGACCCGAGGAGCAAGAGAGGAAGATACACGGCCATGAGAGTGGGGCTAATAAAATTTATTTCCACTAACGAGGGAATGACCTACCCCATAACTCAGCCTGGGGAGCAGGGCCACTGCTTCCCAGCACCCACCAGAAAACACACAAACTTAATCATCATGGCGTTCCTCACTTCAATGACAGCCCTTGTGGCAGCTGAGGCTGCCTGTCACAGACTCTAGGAGGGAAAGTAGGATTTGGGATTGATGGACTGGTGGCATGGGATTTCTCTGCCCCTGACAGGTAGCCACTGGGGTTCTCTGGAGCTAAAGTACAAAAAGAGAGAGGTGGCATCCCAGTAGGTTTTGGTTGTTACCATTCGCAATGCTGAGATGCTTCCCTGGGATTTCCCATGGGTCTGGTGTTGGTTGCTAAACCAGCCCCCAGTGATAATGCTGTCTGCAGAATTACAATTCTCTTGGTAGACTAGCCTAGAGCTCTGGCCTGTCCAGACTATCCCCAGGTCATTGTGCCATGGCCCTATCTGCTTCTCAGAGAGAAGAACATGAAGCTCTTGGCAGCTAAGCTAATGAGGAGAAGGTTATGGGTTCAACCCTTAGGATTCTGAGCTGAAGCTTGTCTTTGGCTGCTATGCTCAGCAACCCCTAGAAGGGGTGCATTGCTAAAGCTCGCTATTGGTTACAGCCTGGCCTGCAGAATGTGTGCTTGGCTTAATGCCCCTCTCCAGGGAAAACCGCTCAATTTAGTGACATTAGTTCCCTATTAGAAGGATAGTTTGTTTTCATGATGAATGGAAGATCACTTAGATATCTGGTGGGCTTGGGCCACAGATGGTCCCAAAACACACACAGAAACTTCAAAATGAGTATTGAAAGAAGCGTTGCTTTTAGCAAATGGCTTTCATCATTCCATAGGTAGTTAAATGCCTTCATTTAATAAATATTTGCATCAAAATCCCCAGCCCCACCTCCTAAAACACAATGACTTTCTATCCTGTTTTCTGGTCTGCTCTCCTCCTTTTTGAGATGCCCAGAAGCAAAGCTCTTGGTTCTTGAGAACTGGGGCCATATGATAATCCCCACTTATCCTTGGGAGATGCATTCCAAGTCCCCCAGTGGATGCCTGAAACCGCAGATAGTCCCGAACCCCATATATACTGTGTTTTTTCCTATGCATACTGTCATGGTTTGGCTATGTCCCCATCCAAATCTCATCTTGAATTCCCATGCGTTGTGGGAGGGACCTGGTAGGAGGTAATTAAATCATGATGGCAGATCTTTCCGGTGCTATTTTTGTGATACTGAATAAGTCTTACGAGATCTGAGGGCATTATAAGGGAGTGTTTCCCTGCACAAGCTCTCTCTTTTTGCCTGCTGCCATCTGTGTAAGACATGACTTGTTCCTCCTTGCCTTCTGCCATGACTGTGAGGCCTCCCCAGCCATGTGGAAATGTAAGTCCATCAAACTTTTTCTTCCAAGTCTCAGGTATGTCTTTATCAGCAGTGTGAAAATGGACTAATACACATACATACCTATAATGAAGCTTAACTTATCAATTAGGCACAGTAAAAGATGAACAGTAATAATAATCATAAAATAGGACAGTTGTAACAATATACTATAGTAAAAGTTGTGTGAACATTATCTCCTCTGTCTCTCTCTCAAAAATTTCTTATTGTGCTCTACTCTCCTATTTTTGGACAACAGTTGATCTGAAGCTGCAGTAACTGAAACCATGGAAAGTGAAGCCAAGGATCGGGGGAACTGCTGTAATTTGTTGGGTTGTTTTTCCAACCCCAAGACACTTTTCTATAAGCCCCTGCAATGATGGGTTTGTCTAACTGGGTTATTGTGACTGTGGCTTTCTGGCTCTCCCTCTGTTTCTCTTATACATTCGTTTTCCCTATAATCTCATTGAAAAAGACACCAGAAAGAATCATTCTGAGATGAAGCATTAGTAACTGAGTGTATGAGCCCTCACTCCAGCACTTTTTCCATGGCCTGTGCTCACAATCAGGGTGCAGGGGTCAACTTTCACCTGTTATAGGACTTCTCTGGCTTGCTTTCAAGAGACTTCAATCTCACAGGGCCAGTGTGGGTCATGTGCCTGAAGGTCACGTGTCTGAAGGCAGACCTTCCAGGGAGGGCTAGAAGTCATGAAAGAGAAAGTTTAGGCATTACAGTGAAGCAATCAGAGGATTGGATAGTGTGGTCTTTTTGATTTCTTCTTTGTTACAGAACTCATCACTCAAGCATATGGAAATATCTTATAGAATAATAGCCTTTCTGAGGAGCTAAACCTAAGCCCACTAGAGACTCCCAGAGATATTTCTACCTCCCTGTGGACACTCTCCACTTACCTCTACCCCTGAGGAGGTAGTGGGGAGTAAACACGGTGTCATCTCAAGGGGTGGATGCATTTTGTGTATTTATGAACACCTTAGGGGTCAGCCGTCATATTTGAGATATGGTTCCCAATAAGTGGGTGATCATTATCTCCCTGTACTGCAGAGCTTTACAACTGGAGCCTGCATTTAGACATGAGCTATTACAGCTTATCTGATCAATATCTCCCTTTAAAAAGAAATCCCACATGTGTAATTCACTGATTCCCCATTTCCAGTGGAGGTGTGCTATGGTCAGCTCCCAGGATATGTGTATGTGTGTGCGTATGTGTGTGTGTGTGCACATGTGCATAAGTGTAATTAATGGGAAGAAATTTAGGGCTGCTCAACATGAAGAATATAAAGACCTTTTCCTTTCTGTATCAATAGGCAGCTCATGGGCTTCCCTTCCCTTTTTCTCCTAACTTGAATTTCTTTTCAAAATGTCAGCTCTCACTTTCCTTTGGGATGCACAGACCCAGGAAAGGAAGAAGCCCAGCTTGGGTGAGTGGTCAGGGGCCTCCTTGGGAAGGGAGAGTTGGTTGATTCTGGTTTCTGGAGATGGCAGAGCACTCATCCCTGGTGCTGGGAAAAGAAGTGGACACGTAGGCTCTTCCCCAGCAGTCCCCTGCCTTCCTCTGATCCTGGAATAGATTGTCTTTGGGACCACCCTCTAGCAACCCCAGAGGAAACCCCTGCTTAAGATCAGTTTTTTGACCAGGTGCAGTGGCTCATGCCTGTAATCCCAGCATTTTTGGAGGCCAAGGAGGGCAGATCACGAGGTCAGGACCTTGAACCTCAAGTTCAAGACCAGCCTGGCCAACATAGAGAAACCCCGTCTCTACTAAAAATAAAAAAAATTTAGCTGGGTGTGGTGGCAGGTGCCTGTAATCCCAGGTACTCGAGAGGTTGAGGCAGGAGAATTGCTTGAACCTGGCAGGTGGAGGTTGCACTGAGCCAAGATTGTGCCACTGCACTGCACCCTGGCAACAGAGCAAGATTCCATCAAAAAAAAAAAAAAAAAAAAAAATCAGGTTTTTTTGTTTTGTTTTGTTTTGTTTTTTTCTGTCACCAGGAATTTGGGGCTTTGGTACCTCTTTTCTCAGCAACCTGATAGGTAACTAGGGGAGGTACCTCACTCTCCAGGCTCTAGTGTCCCCTTCTGTAAAATGGGGCTGTTGGATTTTATAATCCTGAATTATTTTCCACATCTGAAATATGATGTGCAAAAGAAGGGCAGAATACTGTTTCATAAGCCAGAGAACTTGGACGTGAGCCCCGACCTCGCCTCGAGCCCAAACCTCGCCTCTTCCTCAAAGTCATGCCTGCTCCCCAAGGCATTTGGTGGTCCACTCTCTGGACTCACCCCAGGCATGTAACTGAAGCAAGGCCCAGATGGCTTTGTCCAGTCATGGCCCAGGTCTGTCCATCCCCGCACTGGGAAAGAGGCAGTTATTTGGGGTAGGAACTGAGACTTTTTCATCTTCATATTCTTAGGGGCTCATCAGGTGCTTGGGGCTCAGTAGGTTTTTCATAAATGTTCTTAAGCAAATTAGTAAGTGAGGAAAAGTAAATAGCATTGTCTTCATCTAGTGCCTGTTTCCCTTGCTGAAGGCAGGGAGTTCCAATAGTCCAAGGAACCAAAGGTTTGGTGGAAAAACATTGGTCTGAAGATCCGGTTGGCCCCACCATGGGTGAGCTTGGGAAAATCTCTGATGTCTTCTTACCCCATGCAATGGACAGGAGTGGAGGCTTCCCAGCTGTGGAGGAGCATGAGGCTAGATGATACTTTTCCATTCAGGAAGGGCAGGAGAGCTGGTTTCTCCAGATGAGAGAAATCTTCTCTCTCCTGGACCATAGGAGTTGCCCACAGAGTAATGGGAAGACCAGAACTGATTTTGTCTTCCATCCTGGGACTCAGAGATGGCTGCTGCTGCCCCAGAGCAGCAGGGCAGGTACATAGGTGGCTGGAGGAGTTGGGTGCATGGCACATCCCTGCTGGTCACCTGGTCTGCCTCTTCAGGAGCAGCTCAGGATGTTTGTAAACAGTGGATGCCTGCAGTAAGAGGGCAGCCTGTGGGTATGGAAGAGACTGTGTCCCAGAGCTAAGCTAATTGGCCCACGGGGGATGGACCTGCTGACCTTCACCTCATTAGCACTGCATTTGGGCCACTGAGCTCTGGCTTGGTTCTGACCTTTCCATAATAAGGACTCAATGTGAGGTTTCTGCAAAGGTGGGGCAAGCCAGGGCCGGGGCTAAAACAGCTTCGCTTGGCAGAGGAGGTGCAATCAGGACTCACGCCAGGGGTTGTGCAGGCTGGGGTCAGGGGAGGATTTGGGGATCAGGGGTCCACTCTGCCTCATCACCTGCGACCTTCAAGATGGATTGGTGTGGCTGTCAGAGTGGGTGATAGTTGGTTCCTTAAGAGTGTGTCATTGAGGTCTAGGGTTGGGGTTGATGTCTAGGGTTCTTGAGGAGATCCCCCCACTGTTCCCCAGGTCTACCTCCTCCTCCAGCTCTTCTCAGGGAGTCTCCATAGAGACCACTGAACACTTCTGGGGTCCTTGGGCAGTGGCTTTGCAGCTCTGCCCCCGAGCCTGTGGAACTGCTGGAAGAAGGACACTGTCTGCATTTAAAATCCCCTTTTCATGGAGATGATAGAGTTTTTCAGAGTGCCAGTCTCTCTGCAGAGTGGGAGCAATTTCCCTGTAATTGGTAAAGTAACCGTAACTGCTCTGTCATTTGTATGTGGCGACACGTAATTGCACGGTAACCTTTGCCGCGGTGCACGAGGGAAGCGCTGTAAGCTATTAGGTTGTAATTCGGAGTGTCAGCGCCAGCTCCCCACGCCACCTCCACCACTGCCACACTGTGTGGCAGCCCCTGGGGAGGCTGCTGTGGGGGCTGTCTGCATCCAGTTCCAGCTCAGGGTCCTGTTCCCGAGTGCGGATGCTAGGCACATGCTGTGTTCTGTAGCGCCCTCAGCTAGGAAGGGCCCTCCACGGTGATCTAAGCCAGTGCTTCTCAAACCTTAGCAAGAGGAGGTTGGAATCACCTGGCGGGATGTGAAGACGAAGATATCTGAGCCCCCACCCAAGACTTTTTAATCCAATATGTCTGGGGTGGAGCTCAAGAATGTGCATTTCTAATGAATAGCGCTCAATCTTCTGGATCTGAGACCATTCCCCAGCTCCTGCATTCAATTTTGTGACCAAATGTCTATCTGATTCTGAAAGATCTTTGGGAAGAACTACCTTTGCTATTTCATCTTCACAACATTAGCCCCTTTAATCTTGATGACACCTCTGAGATAGATACCATGAATTTCCTCAAAGATGCTGAGACCCACAAAGGTCATCTGACCATCTAATGACAACAAACAATAAGGGTGAACACTCCCATAGAACTGTCAAACATTGTTCTGTATGTTTTAAATTATTTAATCCTCACTACAGTACTATAAAGTATGTACTATTGTTATAATCCCCATTCTACAGGTAACAAATTAAGGTACAGAGAGGTTAAGTGACTTGCTCAAGGTCACACAGGATTAAGTGACAGAGTTGGGATTCAAACCTGGTTTGAGTACTGTTAGCACTCAACCTGGTTTGAGTTCTGGTTCAGTACTGTTAGCCACTGTGAAACTCAGGCTTTTATTTATCCCTTCTATCCACTCATCCATCCATCCATCTACCCATGCACCCACCCACCTATGCATCCACTTATCCATCCATCCATTTAATATACATATTTTAGCCTACTATGAGCCAGGCACTAAGCTAGGGGTACAAAGATGCATAAAACACGGTCCCTGTCCTTGAGCTCATAGTCCTTGGAGCACAGTGGATCAGCCATCTTAATTTGCACCCCATGCATTCTATGAGGACATTTGAGCCAGTGAAAAAAAGATCCAGTGTCCTCGGGATAGGGATCCAGACAGTGTGGCCCTCTCAGGGCTTCTGGGTCTGTCCACAGGGTTGTCCAGATGGGTTCCATATACATTCTCATGTAATGGGCCCTTATTTCCTTTCCTTGTGAGAGTAGAGTTGCTCTCTAATAAACAAGTGTTATCATAACCATGGCCAAACATTTTGTGTATTTGTGGAGTGACAGGAGGCCAGCCTGGGCCTAGGGCACAACTGGGCTCCTGATCATAGCAGAGTCCGACCTGGCTCCTCTGGCTGTGGCTCTAATCTCACTGTTAATGGGGCCCAGGGGAAGGCCCAGCCAGGGCTGGAGCAAACACTCTCTCCCCCCATCACCCCGGGGCTCAGGAAGCCACACCAACCCTCACCTGTTGAAGGCTTTCACCAATTAGCCTCCCCTTCTTGGGCCCAGGCAGCCCTGGCATCTGTTCCCTGCATGTCCACCTCCCAGGTCTGCAGGCCCTGGGGACCCTCCCTCCTCCTGCTTCAGGTACTGTAATTAGCTGGTGGTTTCAGCTCAGACCCAGCAATGCATACCGTGTTTGCAGTGCATGCTGTGGTTGAGAGGCATGCTAGGGCCACACCCTGCAGCCATTCTACCCCTGTTCCAGGCAGGATTTCTATACACGAAAAATCAACATGAAATATCTTACATTGAAGTGCTTCCCAGCTCACCAGGTGCCTTCACTCCTACAAGCTTACCCACTCTATAGCCAAGGAAAGTCAGGTTAGAGAACAGTAGGAGCAAGTTGTGCAATTGGGAAGCAGCTGAGCTGCCATTTGAACCCAAGTTTTTCCACTGTTTCAATCTTAAAAATCCCTCCCCCATCACCCCAGCTTCGAGGCAACAAAGAGCAGGGCCACCTGCTGCCACAGCTGGGGAACCTCAGCAATCATGCAGACCTGGATGGTGCTTGGTCAAAGGCCTCAATGGCACCTGTATCACATTCAGAGAGAGAAGCCAAGCCATGGGGAAACTTAGGGAGAAAGCCGTCATTATCCCAGATCTCGCCTGGGCTTCTTGCTGCATGAGGTTCTTCAGAGGAAGACAGTCACAGGTCCCTGACTTTCTGGTGAGTGAATGATGTCACTGGCCAAATGTATACTCTCTTTTTGTACATGGCTGTTGATGTGCTTGTGTTGTGCTCAGCCAAGGGGAAGAATTGTATTCAATAATCCTGACCACTCAGAAATGCCATTTTGGAAGCTGAGAGGCCTGAAGCCTCCTCGGGCTAATGAGGCCTATGTTTGTGGCAGAGGTGGTGGGGAACTGGGAAACATGGACTCCCTTTCTCCCTGCCTCAGTGTCCCCACCCTGTGCAGTGTGAACGACCATTCAGCCATATCTACTGGGAAAATGGATCATAACGGGCGATGTACAGACTTCGCGATGGCAGAGGTCCCTGCAGCACAGCTTAGGCCTGAGAAAGTCGGGGATGCGAAATCCTTATGAACCAGAAGCGGGAACATTCAAGGGCCATGAGGACGTCTAGCACCCCAGGCTGCCCTCGGAAGGCCTGGCAGGTTGCCGTGGTCATATCCAGCAGGGACAGGGCATCTTCTCCCCTTTGCCTGGATTTGTCCTTCCTCTCTTCTACTCCTCCCTTTAACTCTGCCTCCTCTCTCCTTCCCCATCTCCTTATTTAGGGAAGAATGGTAAAGACCAGACTAAATCTTGAATATTCCCTTGTAAATTTGACTCCTATAATTTTTTGTTTGTTTGTTTAGTAGAGACAGGGTCGGTCTTGAACTCCTGACCTCAGATGATCTGCATGCCTCTGGCGGGATTACAGGCATGAGCCACCATGCCTGGCCAATAATTTAATTTTTATTTTTCTTTTCTTTTCTTTTCTTTCCTTCCTTCCTTCCTTTCTTTCTTTCTTTCTTTCCTTTCTTTCTTTCCTTTCTTTCTTTTCTTTTCTTTCTTTTCTTTTCTTTCTTTCTTTCTT
>NC_045441.1:121625654-121686331 GCF_002776525.5 Piliocolobus tephrosceles | reverse complement strand
TTTTTTTTTTTTTTTTTTTTTTTTTTTTTTTTTTTTGGAAGGGGAGAGAGTTGTGTTTGGCCTGGGCTGGTAGACCAGGCCACGCAAGAGAGGCCAGAGGCTATCAAAGGCCTGGAGAGCAGACGTCTGCTCTGCACGAGGCCTGCTTAGGCTCGCCCATGCTCTCTCCCCGTTTTCACTCTGGTTGTCCATACCCTGTAGGAAGAAGGGGAACGGTCAGAGAGGCTTCCAATGTTCAGCAGGTTGCCTTCTTTGGAGGGACAGTGCCCGCACCTCTTCTGGGAGGGAGTGGAGGAGCCTGCTGGGGCCAGGTGAACACCTGTGGCCTGGTTTCACACACTCCCTGGCAAAAGCCTGCCTGCTGTTCTCCAGATGCCCTTTCCTTTGGCCAGATTGAAGCCTTTAAAAAAGTGACACCTTGTATTTCATTTCACCCCTTTCTCTGCAAAGTCCAAAGACGTTTACGGGCACGAGTGCAATAGCCTTTATGGTAGCCCATCAAAAAGCATGGATTGTTTCCGTCATCTTTATAGAGCAGAAAATAAAAGCACAGGAAAACGGAGTGACTCTTCTGAGACCACACAGTCCTTCCAAGACACGGTGGAGAATCTACCCCAGAGGGGTGTGTGTCAGACCCAAGCCGCTTGTGGGGAGTGCTGAGGGCTTTTCACCGGCTACTGCCGGGGTTGTCACCACTCCCCAGCACCACAGAGCCCAGGTGAGACCCTCTGTTTCATGGGGGACCCGATGGCCTGGTATAAAAAAGGGAGATTCCACTGGAAATACAGTGGGGGAACTGGCCCCAAAGCTTCCTGACTTCTGAACTTATACTTCCTGGAGTCAGGAGCAAGTGAGTCAGGGTCAGTGTCTCACAGGATATCTGGAGAATATTCTGTTTAAGGAACACTAGTAGGTTTTCCAGTCAAAATGGTTTAGCGGCTGGGTGCAGGGGCTCACAACTGTAATCCCAGCACTTCGGGAGGCTGAGGGTGGTGGTTACTTGAGCCCAGGGGTTTGAGACCAGCCTGGGTAACATGATGAAATCCCGTCTCTACAAAAAGTACAAACATTTAGCCAGGCATGGTGGCACGTGCTTGTGGTCCCAGCTACTCAGGAGGCTGAAGCAAGAGGATCGCTTGAGCCTGGGAAGTCAAGGCTGCAGTGAGCCATTATCATGTCACTGCACTCCAGCCTGGGTGACAGAGTGAGACCCTGTCTAAAAAAAAAAAAGAAAAAGAAAAGAAAAAAGGTTCAGAGAATAAAATGTTTAGGAGAGGCTGAGATAAGGTTAAACATATTTTTTCTTAAAAATACTTTTCAGACCTTTCACGTAACTCATCGTTATGAATCTCTTAGATGGTGTTAAAAGGCTTTCTAGAAATTTGCCTGCAGAGTCCTTTTGTGTAGAGCATATCGGGGACCTGGGTTTCCATGGATGGCACTTTCGGAAGTGCTGGTATAGCTATGGCAGGGCCAGGGCTGCCCCTCTTCACAATGCTGTAAAAGAGACAGGGAGCCTGAGATCGGAGCGCATAAAGCACCAGCTGTGGCACATTGAGTTGAATCAGCACCTTCCTTCCCTCACTGCTCCTTTCCCCAGCTGACTGCCCGCACATGGCTCTGTTGTGATAGTGCTACTTACATGCTAATGTTTTCCGTTCCCTAGTCTACACTTTTGAGACCTCATGTGTGTGTCTGCTCAAGATATGGAGACCACATCCCTTTCCTGTACAGATACGAAGACCACATTCCTCTTTGTGTATAGAAACGGAGACCACATCCCTCTTGTGCCTGAGCAGAGTGGCCTGGAGCCCCTGCTCATCTGGGCTGACCCAGGGCTTTTCCACCTGAGGATGATGATGATGATAAGCCAAAGCTCCCAAGATGGCGCTGGGAGGGGTTGGAAACGAGGCAGAGACACAGATTATGGGGAAAGGAGACCTGGGATCTGTGTTTTTTGCCATGTTCCTGCACCTGCCCACTCAGGTGATTCTTTACAGGTCACCTAGTTTCTCTGGAGTGATGTTTTTCATGTAAAAAGGAGGGATTGTTACCAGATGATTCATCTCTAAGGATTCTTCTACCTCCATAGTTTCCTGACTTAATAACTCTGCCAATTTCCCTGACGCTCCCTTCTAATTTTTCTCTTTTTAAAATTTTCAGCTCTTAACCATTGATGATAACTTCTGTGGCCTGGACATGAATGCCCCTCTGGGAGTGTCCGACATGGTGCGTGGGATTCCCGTCTTCACGGAGGACAGGGACCGCATGACGTCTGTCATTGCATATGTCTACAAGAATCACTCTCTGGCCTTCGTGGGCACCAAAAGTGGCAAGCTGAAGAAGGTAGGAATGAAGTGCAGTCCTTTTGGTTACTGTGAAGACAGTCTGACCCTCCTGGGCTGGAAATTATCTTATGTCTTTTCGCTACCTTGGGTGTGTGGGCAGGTGATACTGTTTGAGCTAAGGAGATACGTTGCTGTTGAGGTCATGATGATCATCTTATCCTTTCTCTGCCTCCGTGCTGAGGTTGCGGGGTGAGTGTGTGGATTCACTTCCTCCCTAGAACTGGTGTGCACATGAGAGGTGTCAGACCAGCCTTGCAGGGTTGTTCTAAATGGCACATACTGTGTTCAATTTGGGCTTGTGCCTTTAAGGCAAAGGCTTTACTAGGTCTGAGCAACTGGGGAAGGTGGGCAGGGGGAAGGGACAGGCCTGTTCCCCTTGCTCCAGCCCTTCTGGCTGCTGCATCATCTGGAATGCATTCAGGGAACAGAAGGAGGAAAGTGCAGACCTGTTAAAGTTGCAAATAGGGCCCAGAGCCAAGTTGTGGGCTGAGAAAACCACGGGTGCAATGGGAGCATGGAAATTGCTTCTGGTGAGGTCAAATGGTATGATCTGGGGACCTGACGTTTCCCCTGCACTTTCGGAAGCTGGCAGGTTCTGGGGTCCTGGGCGATCTTGGCTCATCAGTTGTATTGGGAGCAGTCATCCACCGAGGGTTGTTCTGTGCTCAGGCTTCTCATCTCATGAGTTGGAGCTGGCCCTACAGCACATGTCCTTGATTGGGTTAAAAGCCCTTCTAAGATGGTAGGCAGGAGGTCCTGTTTCCTGTTGGCCAATAATTGCATTTTAGTCCTTTCCCAGGAAATATTGGTGATTTCATGTGGAGCTCTTGCTTGCTTTATTTTGGCTTCTCTTGGAGTTCTCTGGACATTGTGTGATTCAGATTGGGTGAAGAGGCACTGCCTGATTGAGACTGAGCCTTAATCCCTCCATTTCCCTTTGCTGTATTTCTGGCTGCTAGCTCTGGATGGTCAAGAGGAAATGTTCCAGGCATATTTAGAGGACTATGCCTATTTTACCATCCCACAGTGTAATAGCCCAGCAATCATTTCTGTTGGCATCTCTGTGGACTGGTGGTGTGTCTGGAATGGGAGCATGCGGAGGACAAGAGGCGGGCACCCCAGAGTGTGTTTGTGACTTGGGAACTTGTGTGTGGAGTGATTCTATAGGTGATGACTGGGAAAGAAAACAATGAGCACTGGGGAATCATCATGGTACTCTGCAAGAATGGTGTCCGCGAGGTACCACGCAGCCGGCGCTGCCTAGGAGGAAGTAACCGCCTAATTTGAGTGGAACGCCTTCAGTGTCACAACCAAAAACAGCAAAACACATCTTTAAGAATTGTATTTCATAATTCACTGCAAATAATTCTATTTCATACTTCCTTTCTGTGAAGAAAATGGTAAACACAATGGAATCTTTTCTTGCTGCCTCGGACTCCTCATGAGTTTTGCTCACATAATGAACTGAGTTTTGCAGATACCCAGGGAAGATGCTGTGAGGTTTGGGCATGTTGTCCCCACACAGCTCCTATGTCTGATTGTTGCCGCCTTCCTGGGTCTTCCTCTTATGCACTTGGCCACTCATCACTTCCAGTTGCTGCCAGGAATCCTGGTTGACTTCAGCACCTTTCCTCCTCCCTCATTCTGCGGCTTCCAGCTTTGGTGGGCTAGGAAACCAGATTGCCAAGCTTACTGAAATTGTGTCTGACAAGCGTCAGTCCACACTAAGGAGAGAAGTGTGTGAGCTTTTGGTCAGGGACTTCAGATGGCTCGATTCTTCAGTAGGATTTGGCAAGTTTGGTCTGCTGGAAAAGTGAATTCTAAATACGGGGGACATTACTATGTACAGTTCATGCACTGAGACCTGCTTCGCCTGCTTCAATGGGTGAATGAGCACTATTGAGAGTAAATAAGTCAGCAAGGCAGTATGGGGGATGCTTTAAGTCTTTTCTCTAGTGAGCTCAATTCAGTGCAATGGAGAAGCTAACTTCCTGCCTTGCCCTAAAAGAGTCCTACTCACTGAATTTCCTACCAGCTGCCAGAGGACCATTTACTAGCTGGCAGGATGGAGTAGACCCTGGATGAGGATTTGTGTACGTGTGTGTGTGTGTGTGTGTGATTGAGCTGGTTGGGCAGTGAATGTTATCAATGAAATGAACATTGAGAGTTCAGTGCACATAACAAAACAGTTATTTTCTCTTGGAAAAAGGAAGGTGTTTCCTGTCCATGGATGCATTGTAAACCCAAGACAGTCAACTTGCATTTTTGTGCTGTTGGTCCAAGGTTGGGTTGAGGCATTTGGTGGCTGGTGCTCTCTCACCTGTGGAAGCCTGTCCAAATCTGTTCCCCAACAGGGAGGTCAATCAAGTGCAGCACTGTGAGTGTGGAATCAGGACACCACCAGGAGCCTGGGCCAGCAAGGCACTCAGAGACGATCCTCCCTAGGCAGGTGAGGACAAAGCCCAGCAGTCAGTCAGGCAGGCAGTGACAGGCGACACATGCAACAAGAGCCTGGGGCTTCATAAACTGTGACTGGCATTCTCATCTTTTACTTTGGTGGGTTGGTGTAAGAACAGTTGTGTTTCAGCCACCTGGGATATTCTGTCTAATTTCCAGAGCAGTGATGGGGCTGGTGAGGCATAAACGTTTCAAAGGTAAGAGCACAAGGGTCAGTTGTGGGGAATGAGCCTTCAGTCCTCCTGGGGAAAGGCAGGCCGGGGAGCGGGGGCGGGGCAAACTTTCTGCTCTGCAGGCTCGGAGTGGCAGCCTTTTAATGGTTTTGCTCACGCCCAGCTCCCGTGCCTGCGGACTCAGCACAGCTGGCCCAAGGGAACAGTCTGAGTTGGGAAAGGAAGGCTGGGCCGCCGAGTCTGAGTCTGTTGTTTGAAATAATAAAAAGCAAAAGTGGCCCGTTTATTTATTTTTTTTCTGAACAATAGAATTCCCCACCCCCGCTCACTCACTAAGCACCACTCCCCTTTCCTTGTAATAATTCCGACTCGCTTTTCCCAGAGGTTATCAGGACCATAGTCACCTTTTGGGCAGAGGCCCAGCCATGACAAGTTGTGAAGCTGCAGGAGGATTTTGCTGGAAGTTTTGCGAGCCACTGAGGCCAGGGCGTGAAAATAATGGAAATCATACTGTAGCCATAATTATAGAGTTGGTTTCTCTGAGCCCTGTAATAATCTCCTGTGTGTATCAAGGCTTTACAGTATGACAAGAGACTGGAAATGGGGGTAGGTGGTCAGGAGACAGCTTCTGGGGGGATGCTAAGAGTAAGAGTGTTTGCTGTGGGTTTCAGGGGTCCAGGAGCTAGACTGAGCTATCTGTGGGCTGCCTTCAAAATTACTGACTTTTTATTTTGCTTAAAAGGCATGAGTCCCAATCATTTGCAACCCTGTCTTTGACGACTGTGATTTCACTCCTTTGGTGCACACATCACATGAAGCAGGGGGAAAGGAGGTGAGGAAAGTACCAATTTAGATGTCTTTGATGTTTTCTGATATGTGTGTGTTGTCATGGTAATGGGAGCCTCTTCCTGTGGTGAACTTTAAGGGTATGTATGTAAAGAAATATGACCTATAAATGCTACAGTCATGAGTAGGTGTCTAGGAACTTAGCAATAACCTACAGACTGTTAATATTTCCACTATAGATAAAACTCGTAAGGCAAATGCCATCTTGACTGGCTTTAGGGCCAAGCAAACCTAAACCTTTGGCTTGAATTGGGACGATCAGCTCAGTGTTGTCTCTGAAGCACAAGATTTCTTCACAAGAATATTTCTGCTGAAATCCTTTCCCTCTCTCTGTTTCTCTGCCTCTTGCTTTCCTTTCACTAAGCGATCATTTTTATGGCTGCTGTTCAGTGGTGAATTACTGCCTGACATTAGTGGGAGAGACTAATGTTCATTGTGAACCAAAACGTCATAAACTTCCACTTGAGGTGCGATTGCTCCTCTTGCTGGTGATTGCATCTTCCCTGGATGTTTTTGCTAGGTTAAACTGTTCACACCTAAGGGGGTGGAGCGCTGTATGGATGTTGGTTAAGTCTGGCTGGCCTTGCTATTAGCCTGTTGTAGGACATGCATCCATGTGTCTGTGCACAGACGAATCCATGCCAGCCTCTCTGAGTAGGAACTGGGTGCACATTCCCATGGAGAGGCGATAGGAGTATACAGTACAAAAATCATTCTTATTGGGAATTGTCATGTAGATTAATTTAATCTTCCTAAATTTTTTTTGCTCAAGCCTGTTTTAAAATTAATTTGCTTGTGTTCCCTAGACCCTCAGCATAGGTCCACAAGGGGAATCACCCAGGAGTGGATTGGAATGGAGGGAGACCCACCTGGGGTGAACATTGCTTCTCAGGAACAGATGCTGTGTGTGTGTCTTCAGTGCTTGAGTCACAAAGCAATATCAGATCAGAGAGTCCAGCCCCTGCTTTCTTGCTTCCTAAATGTACCTGGGAATTCTTCCTAAAATTACTCTGGAAATTTGAATCCACTTTAACTAAAAATAAATATTCATAGCACAGAAAGCCCTGCAGATGGATGGAAGTGTCAGGATATCAAAAGGAGATACAATATTGGAACACCAAATAGAACAGGAACCTGTGGTTAGGGCAGAGGGCATGTGTATTTGATACAGGGTTCAGTCAGGTAGTTCTGTTGTGCTCTATGTTTCTCCAGCCCAAGCTGCCATGGGCTCATGTGTGATTGATCACAAGCAGAAAGGGAAAGAAATGCAGAAGCATCAGGGCTGACCGATTTCCATGACAGGAAAAGACCATCTATTTGCTATATTGTGTCTGCGTTTTCCATCCCTGGTTTTGCAAATGTTAAACCTGCATAGACCTTACCCTGTGGGTTGTGTGAAGGGGAGGCTGAGGTTGAAGAGCTCCAGGCAGAAGATCCCACAGGTGTACCAGCAGTACCACCCTCCCTCCTCTGATTTCACGTTCAACCACAGACAGATGGTATTCTGTCGTTAGTCTTTCCAGCCTGGGAATTCTAAGACTGGCCCTTCAGACTGACCTTGCCTCAGACCAGTGCATCTGCTTCTCAAGGGCCTTCCTCCCACCTCGTTTCAATCTCTTCTGCTGTGTTTTAAGCTTTCTTCCCAAGTTGAACTCAGTTGATAAGAAGAGCAACTAAGCTGGTTGATGTCCTCTTGGACATATTTTATATTCTTGAACACTATTAAGCCCTCACTCAATCACCCTTTTGATATAAGTGTGGCCACACTGGTCCTCTTTTCTTATCTTTTTCCATTTCCCACTATTCTGCCCTTGGGCCCACCCACCTTCCCTGCATGTCCCTGGGGGATCTCGAGTGGTTCCTCTGTGCTAATCTGAATAAGCCCAGGGAAGTATTCTCATCATGAAGTTTCTGCTGCAGCCAATAGCGAGGCACTGTTGCATTCTCCTCCTGGCTTCCTCCTGAGACACACGTTGAGATCCCAGCAAAGAGTTTCTCAGGAACACTTGTCATTCTGTTTTCCAAGTGATCATTGCTGGTGCACATGATTTAAAGAGATCGTCTTAAATGAGCTTTGCCAATTCAAGATTTATTGATACATGTGCCACTTTTTTGAATCATATGTGTGTATATATACACACATTGGTATAGAAAGATCCTGATCATAAATTAAAATGCAAACACATTAAAATTGAAGAAAGTGCTGCAGAAACACCCCAAATCATAGAGCACATTCAGTCAGCTGATACACAAATGTCAGACACACTAGAGGAATTTAGCCAGTGACACATGCAATTGAAGTAAAATATTGTGCTTTACAAGAACATATCATTAAAATGAAAACTAGCAGCATATCAGGAGTCTGGCCATGTAACCAAGACAACAAAGATAGGAGAGGATGAAAGACATGATGTACAGAGGAAGAGGGAGGAGGCAGAGGCAAGAAGAGGGAATGAGCCCCCAACCGTAAGTGGTCCTTTTAGTGCTGGGCTCACACCTGCTAGACTCTGGATGGGAGGAGAATAGAATCTTGAAGACTCCCAGAGAGGGTAGAGTCAGAGGAGGTCTTTGTTACCAGCAATTGCTATGATTTCCTCAGCCACTTTGATGGGGAAGGCAGTGGCAGTTGGAATGATTCACAGCTCACCAGTTGATGTTCTGATTGGGGGTCTGCTGAGAGTCCATACTTAAGGAACTTCCTGGGAATGTATCCACTGGGCTTGCTTATTGGTGATATCATGGTGCTGCTTTTCCCAGCAGTTCTGGCTTCTCATGGAAGTATGCATGGTGACTTTAAAAGAGGTCTCTTGGCCGGACGCAGTGGCTCACGCCTGTAATCCAAGCACTTTGGGAGGCTGAGACAGGTAGATCATGAGGCCAGGAGTGCAAGACCAGGATGACCAACATGGTGAAACCCCGTCTCTACTAAAAATACAAAAATTAGCTGGGCATGGTGGCGCGTACCCGTAATCTCAGCTACTCAGGACGCTGAGGCAGGAGAATCACTTGAACCCAGGAGGCAGAGGTTGCAGTGAGCCAAGATCACGCCATTGCACTCCAGCCTGGTCAACAGAGCAAGACTCCATCTCAAAAACAAACAAACAAAAAAAGGTTTCTTCAAAGCTCCCACACTCGCTCCATACCTTCTCTCCTGGCCCATGAGACACAGGTGTATTAGTTATCAATTGCTGTGAACTACTCCAGAACTTAGAGGCTTTGAACAACACTTATTATCATACATACAGTTTCTGTGGTTCTGGAATCTGGGCATGGCTCAGCTGGGTCCTCTGGCTTAGGGTCAAGGTGTTGGCTAGGGCTGCAGTCATCCCAAGGCTAAAGACCGGAATGGGGAAGAGTCTACCTCCAGTGTCACTCCCAGGTTTGTTGGCAAGCTTCAGGTCCTCACTTGAGAGATCCCTGCATTGCCATGTGGGCCCCCCATGAGGCCACCTACACAACAATGTGTGAAGCAGCAGGCTTCTCTAGAAGGATGTCTGAGAGATGGGGGCGAGAAAGAGGCTGAGTAAGGTGCAGGCCTTTGTCATTTTGAAACTTGGTTTCAGAAGTGACACCCCATCCCCTTTGCTGTATTCTGTCTTCGAAGCCAGCCACCGGGTCCAGCTTACACTCCAGGAGGGGGCTCTATAGGTCATGAGCACCCAGAGGTGGGGATCACTGGGGGCCATGTTGGAGGCTGCCTTCTACACCAGCGCTTTGTTTCTCAGCCATTGAGGGGACTTGAACCCATACTTTCAAACTTCAAGTTCACTTTTGGTAGCATGGAAAAGGACACAGCCTTCCTCAGGAACACCAGTGGCCCAGGCACTGAATCCTGTCTTTTGACTTGTGGCTTTGATTGTGCAAACACAGTAGAGAATCCAGAGGATAAACAGGAGGCTGTGAAGCAGTTGCCACACCCACAGGACCAGGGGTGAGGAAGCTTCCTCAACAAGGTGGCCTGGGGGCTCAGCAGGCAGTCCCAGGTACTCTGTTCATCTAGAGAGAGGGAAGTGCTCGATGATGGACAAAAGACACTTAGATTTTGAATCAGTAGTTGCTGAGAACTCTGTGTCCATGGAGAATCCATATCTTCTGCCTTTGGTCTCTGTGGGGAAGCCCCCAGCATCTTAGGAAGGGGTCGTTTTCTTAGTGTTTGGGGCTGGCAGAAAAGAGGTGATGCAGAGGAAACTACCAAGCTTTAAACACCGTGTAGGCACCAGGATTGTTCTAGATGTTTTCACATGTTACTTACATTGATTGTCACGTGTAATCCTCAATTTTTTTTTTTTTTTTTTTTTTGAGGAGATGTTACACCTTCCATGTAAAATGGAGGAAAGGGGTTGGGTAACTCCCCAGAGGTCACATGGTCTAATCTGAGGTTGTCCTGGACCTGTATGGAATAATATCATGGACTCTACCTAAGGCCTGGCTCCTGGGCTGTACGGTAGGTCACCTCCCTGATGGAGGGAGGAGGTGGTGGCTGGGCCTCTGGTACCTGCCCCGGAGCCTGTTGCTCAGAACCCTCCTTTCATTCACTGTGTCCCTGCCCTGGCTCAGGTCCTGATGTCCATGCTAGGGTGGTTGAAACTGATTTTCCCCTCTTTAATCCATCTTCCTGGGATGGATTAAAGAGGGGAGCACTTTAGGGACAGGAAAATCAGTTTGGATGGGTCCTAGATGGCAGATTCAGCTTCCTAAAGCAGTTCCAATCCTCTCACCCTTGTCACTAAGAAAAACAAAACTGGACTTGTCTCACCTACCCTTCCGTAGACCCTTGCCTGTAGTTCTGCCTACGTGGAAGTGGCCCTAACATGCTGACGACTCAGGTCCCCTACTCAGCCATTCAGCCTCGGCTGGCTGCCTCGGCCTTCACGTTTTGAGTCCTCAAGGGCCCTGGCTAAATTTAAATACCAAGAAAGAGGCTCCCACCTGAGAAACGGGAGGGAGGGGACTCCTGCCTCCGTGGCTGTTCTCACATCACCAACCTGCCTCCATGGGCAATTTCCTTCTCCGAGGGCAATTATGCCGGAGCTCAGATCCCACAGCCGAGTGGGAGGTGGCCATGGGGAGGGCAGGAGGTTTTGTGGGAGGCAGCCGAGCTGTGCTTTTCCACTTACCCCTGGCATGCTGCCTGGGACAGACTGGGCCTATATTTGTCTTGGTTTCTCACTGGAATTGTCCCTCCTAGAGCCTATGGGACTGTGTGCTGTGGTTCTGGGTGATTTTTCCTGTGATGGGTTATCCATGGTCCCTCTCTTGACCCATTTGGAGGATGGCAGCTTCTCCCTAATCACGGGTCATTATTGCTTTGCAAGCGCTCTGGAGCGGAGGGCTTAATGAGCCAGTCTCCTTGTTACTCCCGGTCACCTGGAGCACCTGTCGCCACCAGCACATCCAACCTTCTTTTTCCTTCTAAGTGTCTAGCCCCCAAACCTGAGCTTCTCGGCTCTTCTCACAATCCTTTGCCTACTTTCCTCACTTTCACCCGCTCCATTCTTACCTTTTCCTTCCTGTCACTCTGTGATATTGTACTTTTAACTTAGTGAAGATGTGTTCGCAAATGTTATCTTGACCAATTAATTTGCTCAGGATGATGTGGAGTTAGGAAGGCCTGAGGCAGTGTTGGCTTTGCTATTTCTTTATAGATATGGGGACTTGGGGGAATAGTATGATTGGATGGGAGGTTAGGGAGACTACTTCAGAAGTGTGCATAGTTCTTTATATAGTCAAACCTCTTTTTTAAAAAATGCAAAGAGACCAGGACCAGTGGCTCATGCCTGTAATCTCAGTACTTTGGGAGGCCGAGGTGGGTGGATCACTTCAGGCCAGGGGTTCGAGACCAGTCTGGGCAACATGGCAAAACCCTGTTTCTACTAAAAATAGAAAAATAAACAAAAAGAAAAATTAGCTGGGTGTGATGGTACATATCTGTAATCCCAGCTACTCCAGAGGCTGAGGCAGGAGAATCGCTTGAACCCAGGAGGTGGAGGTTGCAGTGAGCCGAGATTGTGCCACTGCACTCCAGCCAGGCAATAGAGTGAGACCCTGACTCAAAAAGAATGATTAATAAATAAAAGAATACAAAGAATCTACAAAGAGCAATCCTCTTTCCTTCTAAACCACTCCTGGCCGCCCACTGCAAGCAGCATTCTCTCCATCGCCCATTGTGGGGTCCCAGGCTCACTAAGGTGCGGGCAGAAGGCCGTATTCCCCATGCCCTGTGTTGTGGCACAGCTGCATGGGGACCCAGCTCTATTTTGTTGGCTTACTGGGTTTCCCTTATGAGTCCTTTTAGGAAAGGCTCCACTTACCCCTGGCCTGCTGCCTGGGACAGACTGGGCCTATCTTTGTCTTGGTTTCTCACTGGAATTGTCCCTCCTATGGCCTATGGGACTGGGTGCCATGTTGCTCCAAAGGTTGCATCTGTGAGAAGTGGCTGTTGGTTTGGGGTTTTACCCCACCTCACAGGCTCTCCCTTCTTTGGGGTTGCCCTCTGACACTTCCAGTGCCTCGCCTAGTCCCAGTTTTCCTTTAGGGAACTTTTTTTTTTCCCCCAAAGAGATAGGGTCTTGCTCTGTCACCCAGACCAGAGTGAAGAGGTACTATCCTGTCTCAGTACAGCCTCAAACTTCTGGGTTCAAGTGATCTGCCTGTCTCAGTCTCCCAAGTAGCTGGGACTACAGTTATGTGCCACCATGCTCCACTAATTTTTAACATTTTTTACAGAGACAGGGTCTTGGATCTTGCTATATTGCCCAGGCTGGTCTTAAACTCATGACCTCAAGCAATCCTCCCACCTCGGCCTCCCAAAATTCTGAGATGTATGAGCTACCATGTCTGGTCATGGGACATTTTTTGAGCTGCCTTCCAAACAGTTTCTCCCCTCCTGGAGAAGGCTTCTGAGGCTTTGGTGGCAAGGAGGTTGGAAGGAAAGAGATGGGTTGTCTTTCTGCTTGACCACTTTTACCTTCCCACCAAGATATGAGTATTCTGGGGCTGGAGGTGGCTAAATTTGGGTGTTCCCAGGTATTGTTGGACCTGAGAGGCCAGAATGATGTTGAAACCACCTGATGAGCTGCCCTTATCATTGCATCCAAAACTTAAACCAAATCCTACTGTGTTCCAGGTATTCCCATGGGAGTTGCAGATACAAATTGCCATTTTGGCCTCCAGGCAGGAGATCAAATATGGGTGCCTTATATACATTGTGGTTTTTTAAAATAATGAAAATGATTAGATATCTTCAGTCTACCTTTAAAAATCTGTAAGTCAATACATTCTTTACCTTGGTCTTTCTGCAACAGACCAACATTTCCTCCAGTGATAATTCAGCTCTGTCCCTTTTGTTCTTCCTTCCCCCGCAGAGCATAAAACTTATCCATGATTTTCTGTCTGAAACAGGATTCCTCTACTACAGGTATCTCTTGTGAAGGGTAAACAGATTTTTTTTAAATGTTGCATGTAATTATAACCATATTTTAAATGCATCAGGTTAGCATACCTGGAATATTTTATTTTATTTAATCTTTATGATCAAAGTTGTCCTGGACCTTTCCCCAGACATACCAGACTTGGGAGAGAAAAATATATCTTAAGCCTCACTTAGAGAATGAGTCTTTTTTAGATCCAGAGAGGTTTAGTTAGGCAGTGTTGGCTTATGCCCTAGGTGGGCCTGAACTTGTACACTGTTGACCTTAAGTAGAGCTAGAGTGGCAGCTGGGGACCCTAGAGGTTCTGTGACCTAGGAAGGACCATGGCTGGAGGGAGGCTAATAGTACTGATGGCTTCCCTGCCTCAACCAGGCTGTGGGCTTCTTTATCTCATTTTGGGTAGGATTCATTGTAGGAAACTAATGAATTTCTTTCTAAAATGGAGAATTATTTTCTAAAATTAATAGCCTCATAATGTATCCATTTTATAAGTTTAGTTTTTATTTAGTCACATTTTTATTACCCCCAAAATTACAGGCGATAGAAGCTTTCAACATTGTAGCTGAGATGTTTTTCTGAAAGGAATTTGTTCATTTTCTTCACATAGAAAATACAGTTCATTAATATAACTGGATCTATTTCCCCAGTGTGCTTACACCTTCTTCCAGTTGAACTGAAGGTGCCCCCACAGTACTGCCCCGAAGGTAACAAGTGCTGAATAAAAAAATGTATTTGAAGATGGGCCACTGGAGCTTTAGGGTCTTCTAGTGCCTGTGTGCATATGTGTGTGTATCAGCTAGCTTAGACTACATTATGTCGCAGTAACAAATGATCCCCAAGTTTCAGTGGCTTACAACAACAACAATGAAGGCTATTTTCAACTCATGTTCATGTGCACCCTGGGCTGGCTGCAGCCCTCCTCCATGTTATTTATCTGGGAGACTTGGAAGGACAGCCCCTGTCTGGGACATGTTGATCTCATGGCCAAAGGAAAAGAGAGATGGCAGAACCGTGCCATGGTTGTTAAAGCTACTGCTTGGTGGTGGCCCATGTTGTTACCACCCCCATTTGATTGGCCCAGCCAAAGTGAATGGTGTGGAAAATATAACCTTGCCTGGAGTCTTGGGAGGGGGCTGGTGTGTATGTATGCAGGGAGGTGGGAGAGAAGGGCAATGAATATTTTGTGGATAATTCTGTCCATACCATAAGGATTATTTTTGTGAACATCAACTTTCAGTCAAGAACTATCTTCTTGGTCATCTAAAATGCACTAAACGCTTCTTGCCTTAAAGGGCTTGTGATCTCGTCTTTGCTCAGTGTTGGAGAAGATGTGCAAAAACTATAGGATATGGCTGATTTTATGTCATCAACGCCAGACATAATGTTGGAGATTTTTAAAAAACTAAATCCTCTCTCAGATGATTTTCCTCTGATTTACTTTTTTCCTCCTAAAACTGAAACTGAAATTATTCCTTATCTTTCATTAGTCAGGCTCTGAATGTTTGTATCTCCCGAAAATTAGTTTTGTTAAGAGTGAGGGCACTTTTCTACTTAAATACAATGATTAGATTGTGTTCAGCAGATGTCTCTTGGATAATTAAATTACCCAAATTTATGGAAACGTTTCTTTTACCTATAATTAAATAAAGTTTCCAAATTAATTTTCCCTAAGTAATTTAAGCTCCAGAGATTCCCCCACTTTCCCTCTGAACCCACCTTGCCAACCATGGGTTCCAAAAATTCACTCTGGACACAGGCAGGATATTGCCCATTAAATTCCATTTCTCAGGACAAGGAACCCAAAGTTGTCTACTGACTCAAAACAAGCTCACATGCCTTCTTGTCAGGGTTTCCTGCCAGCCTGCTCCTCTCTGGAAAAGGCAGGAGACTTGCAGAGTCAGAATCCTGAGTAGAGGAACCATCCTGCAGATTGCACTGAAAAACATTGATTTTTGTCTCTCGAAGTCATTTTGTAGACTGCCAAGTTTTTGGCCAACGTGTCTCAAACTTGCATTGTATTGATGATGCCTGGGGAAGCATCAGTCATCCGTAACTGGGTACCATAATATGTATTTTCATGGCTGAGCTGGTGACAGCAATTGCGGAGGCCTTGACAATCTCAGAAAGCTCATAAGGAGTTGGCCGGGTGCTATGATGCTAGGAGGGGCACTTTGATTCTGTCTAAGCTCTTCACCTTCTATTTTCAGGTAGATAAGATATATTCACACATGCCTGGCTCTGTATCCCCTCTCCATACACACATCTATAGTCATAAACATGCACATACACCCAGCTGACACACACACCTGTGTTCACCCATGCACAGGGAGGCACCCACACATGCCAGCATAGGAACTGGCAGAACCTTCTTTGCACTCAAGCCTGGGGCTGCTCCCATTGGTCTCTGCATTCTTGGATGGAGCATCCACTTCCCTCATATTCTCTCTGGGAGATCAGCAGCACACTGTCTAATCAGTTTACCTCTGACTCGCCCGCTTTGGCTTCAGGATGATGACAGAGCGGAGCTATTTAGCTGTCAAACGCCCTGACCATTGCCCAGATGGACAGTGCCTCAACCACCAGAGTGGCTTCTTTCTCCTCTGGGTGTGGGGAAATCAGTCTCCCAGCTGCTTTTTTTTAAGTGCTCCTTGCATCTGCCTTCAATTTTCATGTTAATGCCTCTTGCTTGCTGACCTCGCTTCCCGGCAGCCAGCCTAAGTGTGAGTCCCATAATTAGCTTAGTGATAATTTAATCTCTCTGCCTTAAATCTGATTGTTTCGGAGGGAGTTGGGTCAGGGGAAGGAGGACCTTTATTTCTCTCTTGACCTGTGCTTTTGTCTGGATTCTTGTTCTGTGTGGGGGCAGAGGCAGGAGGAAGCAGTGGGATTGGGGGATGCCGTGACAGCGGTCCCTGGCATCGAGGGTAGATGCCAGGCAGGAAGCTGAAATGAAGTTCATCTCTATCTCTAACATTTTCTCTCTTAGAGGGGGTACCGTTTCTTTGTCCTCATTTCCCCCTAAAACTGTGAAGGCATTTAAGTGTGGGCATATAAAGAGCTCTAAGATGCTTGGAGCTGGGGGGCAGCTTGAAAATGGGAAATCAATGTGCTTCCTCCACTGGTCATGATGACCATTCTCGCAAGCCCAAGGAGGGCTGGGAGGGGCCACTGGAGCCACTGTGGGCCACCCCGGTGCCTCCCACTCCTGCTCCTAGGTACCCCTGCAATCTTTATGCCCAGGTTTCTGCCCTGGTCTGTGTCTGAGGCCATCCATCCCTCTAAACTGTTAGGAGCCAGGCCTGGGCGTAGCTTAAAATCTTGGAACCGACATCCAGGAGATCTTAACTTTGTTGCTGGCTGCACTTCTGATTTGGGACAAATTCTTTATCCACACGTGTGTCACCTTTGGAGTAATGAGCATATTAATGTACGCACCCTCCCTCCATCTCTCTTATGAATGAGCTGAGGGTAGTGAGATTTCACATTTATAGAACTTTCTTTAATTCACTCAGGAGGAAAAAATTAAAACAAATTAAGAAGATGGCAAGGATCCATAAGACTTTCTGTGTTTAAAAAACTTCTAAGAAGAGTCTTCAGACTCACAGATGCAAATAGCAGTGTGAACCGAGGCAAGGTAGAAAGGCAGAGGGGGGCAGGTCTCCAGAGGTGGGGCTCTGCAGGGGAAACAGCAGATGCTCCAAATAGATGCACTAACCAGTTCTGATGGAATTTAATTTTGTGTGTGTGTGTGCCTGTGTGTGTGTGTGTGTACACATGTGCTCAATATCTCTTTGGGAGAACTTCGGAAACCCCAATGAAGAAGGTGAGATGTAATTCGTCAGAGCCACCCTTGGCTACTCACTGAGTCCCTATAACATGTGTGGTGCTGTAATTGGGGTGAATAACCCGGGTGAGGAAAAGCAGGACAGGCGGGGCAGGCTCAGCTCTGCAAGGCTTAGGTTCCCTCCTAATACCTCCTGCAGGCTGGAAACAGGGGCTTTGATTTATGAGCTCACTTTTAATGAAAAGAACTGCAGAAAAAAAAATCTCACGTTGCCTCTACAGGATAAACGTTTTACAATCTAAACTAATTTTGTATCTTTCCCAAACGCCCCAGTGCTGCAGGTGGTGTGTGTGTGTGTGTGTGTGTGTGTGTGTGAGAGAGAGAGGAAGAGAGAGAGAGATCGATTTGACCTTGGCTCGGCCTTGTGGATCTGACCCCGTAAGGATTCTTTGCTCCCACTGCTAATGCTGCCTCTGCCCTTCGAGCTGCACAGCCCTAATGCCTCCTACTAGGTGTTATTGTATTGTCCTGTTTTTTTTTTTTTTTGCCATTTCTGTCTGCAGCTTTCTCTAAAGTCTTCACTTGGAGAGATGCTGTCAGTTCTGTTCTAAGTTGCTTGTTGAACTTTCTTTCCTTTAACCACAATAATGTTCATGCTGTCTTTGGTGGGAGAGATTTTATTTTGGTGGCCGCCCCAAATTCTCAGTACATTTTAATTTCTTTTTTTTTTTTTTTTTTTTTTTGAGACGGAGTCTTGCACATTTTAATTTCTCTGACAACCCCTCATTACGTTCCCTTGGCACTTCCCAGTATGGAATTTATTAGCTTCCCAGCCCTTGTTCTCGGGGAGCTGATCTTCTCTAATGTGACTGAAACTGACACAGGAGTGGCCCTGGTGTGCTTGAATATAAACCTGGCCTTTTTCACATGACAACATTTATTTGCCATCACTATCCATCCCCATTAGCAGTGTGATACCAACCACTCTTTTTGGTGGGCCCTGCCTTCTGTAAGTACCTATGTTTATTTGACATTTAGAAATGTATTTATTTCTTTGTGAGAGGTGTCATGTCTGCTTTTCGTAGTTATTTTCATACCTTCCTTCGTCACAAAGGTTCGTGGGATGCTGTCCATTAGCTACAGAAGCAGGAGACAGGGGTCCCCATCCCAGCAAAGGACCTGCCGCCACTACCCTCCTGGGACTGCTTTTGGGAAGCACTGGGGGAGCCGCTGGGGCCTCTTTGCTCCAGGAACAGGAGGGAGAATCTGACCACCAGACACACTAAGAAACTGCAGGGAAACTGACCAGCAAAGGTCTCCAGCTAAGGAAGCCAGAAAACCAACTTCAGAGCCATGGAGAGGCAGCTTGAGCCAGTGGCAAGATTTGGGGTTTGCACCTAGTGACAGGTTCTCATCTTTTTCTGCCACTGACTCACTGAAAGACACAAGGGATCCTTGCCCTCCCTTTGCAGGGATTTGGTCTTATTTTCAGTAAATAAGAGGGAATGTGCCCCACCCTCTCTACCTTCTGCCTGCTGCTGCATTTATAAATACTCTGCCACGTAACGTCCTGATGTAGGCCTGACAGGGGAAGCTGTAACTCCACAATGAGGATGTTTCATACTGTTTGCCACTCATCTCAAACGAAGTGTGTCCGTATGTGGACCTGTCCTGGAACTTCAGCTCACTGTGCCTGGTGTCGTGGGGACTCTGAGGAGAGCAGACCCGCCAGCCTGTTCCCCGCTGGCCACGCCCTCACCATCACCTGTACCTGCTCCTTGTGGTCTTGGTGTTCCCTTTTGGTGAGCTGAGAGAGGGGCCCTGTGCCTTTCACCTACATTATGGGACTAGCAGTGACATCCTCTTCCCAGCTCGTCCAAGTGATGTTTCCCTGAGCCCTGGGGCTGTTCTGCAAGATGAGATCATCGGTGCTAAATCTGTCTCTGCTGACAGCCTGGAATTGGGTTCCACAGCCCCAGCAGGCTTGGGAGGCTTTCCGCTGGGGGCGAGTCCCGCTCACTGCCCTGGCTCCTGCCATCGCCCCTGCTGCTGTCTGTTGAGAGAGACTTCCGTCTTCCTCTACAATTCTTACCTCCCTCTTTTCAGCTCCCAGTTTCCTTGTTCTAAAGATTTGCTTTTGTGCCCAAGGAGGGAATTAAAAATATGATAATCATAAGGGAAGTCATGGTAGATATGAAGAATCCAGCAAAATATAGATAATTGATGCTCTTGTGCAACTGACCAGAGCAAATTAAGAAACAAGCAGAATCCAATAAGGAAAATATTTCTGAGCAAGAAAAGATCTGGATTTTCATGCTGAAAGACCTTGCTAGGCCCCAAGAAAAATAAATGAAGATATGGGGGAAAAAAGTATCAGGGCAAAATTTTTTTATTTTCATGATCAAAAAGCAAGTATGCAGGAAAATAAACTGAATTTGAAGAGGAAAGAAAGATCAGGGTGGGCTCAGATTCCTCAGACTTCTGAGGCTTGTAGATGATAATGGAGTGTGGTTACAAGCAAACTTTACAGAGTGTTTTCTGCGCAATACAAGTTCCGAGAAATACTCCATTGGAAAACTGTTTTGGCTTTTGTTTGTTTGATCAAACAAGTTTATGAGATGCTGCAGGTGTGTCTTCTTTTGGGCAATTCAATAAAGCTCACTCAATGTATTTTAAAATTCTGAGAAAATAAGCCGGAAAGCATACCTAGTTCCGGTAAGAAAGGCTGTGGCCCTGCTAATTGGTTCTTGCATGTACTGTTGTTTGGCATGGAAAGTGAGGTGGCTGGTGTTTTACAAGTCCACGTGTGGGGAAGTGGGTAAAGGGGGAATCAGAGTTTGAAAGAGCGCCCCCCTCCTCCTCCCACTCCAAGGCATCTGTGGTCTATCCTTCTGACAAGTGATGTTTGGAATTCGAAGGGCCCTAGGGATTAGAAACAAGATCTAGAAGGCCCCCTCCCCAAAGATGTCCACACCCTGATCCTCAGAACTTGCGAATAGGTTACCTAACATGGCAAAGGGACTTGGCAGATATCCTGAAGTTAAGAACCTTGAAAAAGAGAGATGAGCCTGGACTATCCAGGTAGGCACACTCAAAGCACATGAGTCCTTAAAAGCAGAGAACTTCTCCCAGCCATGGTCAGAGGGAGAGAGACATGACTATGAAAGAAAGGCCAGAAACTTGTATCACTGCTGGCTTTGAAGATGGAGGAAGAGAACTGTAGCCAAGGAATGTAGGTGGCCTTTAGAAGCTGGAAAAGAAATAGATTAGGAAATAGATTATCTCCTAGAACCTCCAAAAAGGGATGAGCTCCTGGAAAGGCATGAAGACCGGCCAGTGCCTGGATTAGCCCAGTGAGACCCAAGGCAGATTTTTGACCTATAGAGCTATGACATAGCTTGGATACGAGTCCCCGCCCAAATCTCATGTTGAATTGTAATCCTCAGTATTGGAGGTGGGGCCTTGGGGGATGTGATTAAATCATGGGGTGGATTTCTCATGAATGGTTTAGTACCATCCCCTTGGTGAGGTTTCTGTGATAGAGAGTTCTCTTGAGATCTGGTTGTTTAAAGGTGTGTGGCACCTCCCCATCTCTTGCTGCTGCCTTATCCATGTGACGTGCCTGCTCTTGATTCACCTTCTGCCATGACTGTAAGCTTCCTGAGGCCTGCCCAGAGCTGAGCAGATGTACAGCCTGCAGGACCATGAGCCAATTACACCTCTTTTCTTTATAAAGTATCCAGCCTCCGGTGTTTCTTTATAGCAAGTGGAGATTCCTCTAAAGCATCTGCAAAATTGTTTGGGGATAGGTGTGAAGTTTGGGGGATGGCATTTTGGGACCAGATAGGGCCACTTAGAGGCCCACATCCAAAGAGAAGGTGAGAAAGTTTGTACAAAGACTGACAATCCCACCAAACTTTGTCATCATTCCCAACTAGAGCACTTCAAGTCCTCTGATCCAAGCCAGACGGGGTGAGGACAGGCCCCCCATGTTTCTGAGCCCAGTGAACTCTACTGGTCAAGAGAACTGTCAGCTCTCCCTCTTGGATATTTATTGAGAGGAGCCCTCTGTAAACTTCTCAGTGTCATTGGCTTTATTTGAGGTTTCATTATATACAGAGTTTCTTCCCCTTGGTTTTGGAAGATGTTTGGGCATAAAAAACTTCTGGGAAGTTCATCTTTGTCTTAGTTGGACAAGGCGGAGAGGCTTTTGGTGGCTCTGGCATGGGGGCAGCTACTAGAGCCCAGTGAGAAGATCTGCCACTGAACCTGACAGTATGCAGGGCCAGTTGTGACAGTGGCAAATGGTGTCCTCTCTCCCTAAGGGGAGTCACCACCGACCTTGGTTGTTTACTGGTCAAGGGAAACCATGACTGACCAGGCTTATGTTCTTGTGTGTTGTTTCTGTTTTCCTCCGATAATTTCCTGGCACCACTGCCATCTTCCGCTTAACAGTTCCTGTTGAGCAGGATGTGATTTTAGGCAGTGTATGATGATCCAATAAGGAAAAAATGATCTTTCTATTCTTGGAGATTTTAGGTAGGCAGAAAAATTAGAATGGACGAATGCATTGAGAAACCACAGAGGTATATTGGGATGAAGACCATGGGCTACTTTCTCACTGAAAGGCATATTCTTTGCTTGGCTTTGCAAAGCATCCAAATGGAGCCGTGTTTCAGGAAGACTAAGAGCTCCAGAATCAAATTTTTGAAAGTCGGTTTTCAATCCCAGGGTTGAGAAATAGAACTCACTTCCAGCAACCAGGTGAATCATCAGCTGAGCTTGGGTCTGCTGCAAAAGTGGAAATCACTTCCAATCAGTCAGGGCTGAGGGGAGGAAGAGAGAGAATGGAAAATGAGAAAACAGTGAGCAACTACTCCATGGTGAAACTTGTGCTATCAATGTTTTACACATGTATGGTCTAAGACCCTCACAACAACCCTGCTAGGTGAGGATTTTTGCTCCAATTTACTGTAAAGAAACTTACACCCAGGGAGGTAAGGTACTTCTTTGTCCACAGACTCCAAAACCCATGCCCTTGTACTACACCATGACTTTGTGACACTCCTCCCTTTTGAATCAAAAATATTCTTTTTTTTTTTTTTTTTGTTGGTGTGCATTTCAGAGCTCAATTTAGTTTCCCTACCAGATACCCAGCTCTGTGCGGGTTAGTCTGGGGGATATGTGGAGACTGAGGCTCCAGAGAGGAAGCACTTGGTGCTAACGTCTCAGGTCGCCCTCCAGGCTGGAAGCTTTCAAGCATTCCACAGGCCATGTTCTGTGCTTCAGAGTGGGCCTTTTCTCAGTGCCTGTTGAAATTCCTAGACTCTCACCCCAGACTTCTATACTTATAGGATTGAGCTCCATTTCAAGTGGGCCTGTGAAAATGAACAGCTGATGTGTTACATAATTCCTTCTCTCCTTAAATGTGTGTATGTAACAGTCGTGCATAAATATTGTGTGTATTGTGTGTGTCAAAGGGAGGGAGGTGTTCCTGGAAAAGTGGAGGAGGACCTGTCTGCCATTTTGGATAACTTATTTCAAAGCATTCTTCTCTCTTTCTCCTCATCTCATTCTACTCCTACTTCTGCAGGAAGAGTGAGAGGGCCACAGAGCAGTGTTCTAAAAAGGGATGATAGAAGCATTGCCTGCCCCTTCGACTGCCTCTTCTAGTTTTTCACCATAAGGCTTAGACTTCCCCACCTGACCTCAGCTCTTTGGATTATTGAGATGAGAATGTTTTCCTTCAGGGTTCACTGGGATTGAGTGTGCAAACTATTTTCCTGATAATAACATTATCAGGAAAAATTATTGATATAGAATACGTATGTTGTATGTATAAGCACCAATTTACAAAATGGTAACTGGGGACAATTTCTAAATCATGTCCTCTAAATATGAATTATATTTTAAGTTTTCAACAATATCATCTCTCTGTGTGTATATGTGTGTATGTGTATGTGGGTATGTGTCGTTTAAAGCCTTGGCAGTTTGAATGTAAGATTTGTCTATCTCTATTGTAATTACTTGAGGTTTATCTTAGGCCCAGTTGATACCAGGTTACAGGGTTTTTTGTTTTTGTTTTTTTTGTTTTGGTAAAACTTTCTCTTTTTCCAGAGAGCTAAGGACTGGAGGGGTTTCTTCTAACTCAGTCACACCAGGATGGATTGGGGAGTGCAGCCAGCTGTACCCAAGGAACCACCCAGTGAGCCAGCTGGAGCTGCGTGCATGTGTGTGCAAGTGTGAGAGCCATGTGCAGTTACTGCTGATGGCATTGGAGGGGACAGGTGTTTCATTAAGAGAGATTTGGAACATGTTGGTATGCCAAAGTGAGCCAGCAAAAGGATCCCACAGCCAAGAAGTGTGTTCCTCGGCAGTGCTGCCATCCAGGGATGGTCTGTTTCACCACTTGGACACCACCGTCCTGAATGATGAGATTATTTGAAGTATTAGAAAGACTGAAACAACTTACTCCCATAACTCCTATGAGAATATTCTCTTGGGCCATCATGGGAATAGGCTGGGAGCCTGGGTCCCTAGGTTCAATGCCTTTTGATTTTGTGATCTTTGGCAGCTACTTTGCCCTCTCTCTTTGTGTTAATTTCCCACCTTTGAATTGAAGACCAGAAAATATGCTTGGGACAGGATATGCTTGAGATATGTGCTGGGACATGATGCCCAGCTGAGAGGTGGGAACTTTGAGGAAGTTTTTGGTGAGCACCATTGGTGCGTGGACCAGTTTTCAGAGCCTAGGATGGGAGGGTCAAGTTGTATGAAGCAGTATAGTAACGAGGCCAAGGTCTTCCAAATGTCCCCTGCAGGAGGATAGCAAATACCTCTGGCCCGCGGTCTCAGGCAGAGCCCTGAGCTCTTGCCTAATGGGTCACCTTGGCTGTGAGGACTGGAACTGACTCAGGAAAATAATACAAACTCACTCCCCAATATAGGTCAGTTACCCTCACACCTCTTTTGGCCCCAAGGTCAGCCACTCTACAGAGCTGTAGAGATGACCCCAGAGAGGTGGGCTAGGAGCTCCTCATCTTATTTTGTGACTTGATGAATTGGGAGACAGGCAGCTTCAGGGGCTGTGGACTCTCAGTCCCCATTCCACCAGTGACTTCTCAGTCCGTCTGAGGCTTTTCCATGTGTGGAGCAAGTAGTGTGCAGTTTACCTGATGGGGCTGCTTAGGGAATGGCTAATGATCATGCAGGGCAGCTAAGGCGTAGTGGCCATGGCAGCTTCTCTAAGAGGTTAGAAAACATTCTAGTCAGGCGGCTTCCCTTGGCAGGAGTCTCTTGCTAATCACCCAGAAAGCCCAAGATCCTGTGAATAGGCAGTTGCAACTATGGTCCTACATTATTTAAGTTTCTTGATAGATGGCTCTGCAAATCTGCTTAAAGAATATAGGGGGAGAACTTAGAAAATGCTTAAAAAATTAGGAAGAAAATGGAGAGAGAAGAGAAAAGATGGAAGTGGAGAGACTGCCCCCGAGGGAGGGGGTTACACATAGAGAAAATTGCTGTGGTGGTGCTGTTTGCATCCCACTGCCACCAGGGGAACTTCATCCACCCACCTCCATCCTTGCGTCTTGGGAGGGCTGGACCCAATGGGGCTCAGCGTGAAGGGGATTTCCCCACGGCTGCTCCAGCCAACACTGACTGCAGGCTTACCAAGTGTAGATGCTGCTCTGCGTGATTTACATCTGCTAACTCTTTCAACCCTCAGAACAGCCCCACAAAGTAGGTATGCTTACCGTTGCTAAGGACACTCAAGGAAACTGAGGTCCGGACAGGATAAAGAGCTAACCCAAGGCCACATGACTCAGGCTCTGGAAGCAGGATTTGAATGCAGGGCTTGACTCCTGGCTCCAGAGCCCGTACTTGTCCTCATCATGCCCTGTTGGGCTCAGGCTGAGCCGAGTGTGGTCATCCACGACTCCTGCCCGAGACCTACAGCCTCCAAGAAATGTCAGACATTGTCCCTCCTGCATATTTGCCCCTTTCACACTGGCCCTCTCTCTTGGATCCTTCTTGCTCTAAGATCTTTGAGAGCCAGGCAATGATAGATGACCCCTTTCCGTGTAGCTGGTTGATGGCTTCCAGCTTCTCCGTCTCCAAGGGGAGAAGCTGAGCTGAGGGGCTTCAGCTTGCTGGCCTCTTGATGTTTCCCAAGTTGAAACCAGGCCCCTGACCTGCGTGGGTGCCTGGCACAGTGGCTTGTGTTGCCCACGTGCTTTTGAATCCCTTCGAAGGGAATGTTCTCTGGCTCTAGGCAGGTGTCTCTGTTTCCCTAGCCTCCTCTTTTTCCAAAAATGCATTTCGAAAAATACAGATGGGCCTCTGTGTGCTCTTCCAGCCCCTCTCTCCTCCAGCTCTGCAGGAAGAGTGGTCTCCTCTGGGTCTTTCTGCTTTCTTTCCTTCCCACCAAACCTGCTGCCTGGGTCTCCTTCCAAGTTTGTGATAACACGTTGCTCACTTGGGCTCATCTGCCCTGAGCTGACATTCCCAGGCCCCATGATCCTGGGATGACAGCACATGGGAGAGGATGAAGGGCTTTTTCCAAGAAACAGAAAATTCCGTGTACTTAGGTTTGGTAGCCACATGCCCAGAGAGATTCTGGATGGTGTTACTGTTGGACTACATTTTCCCACTAGGAATAAAACATGGTCGTTATTTGGATGGGTCCTTAGGTGACTTCACTCCAGTCCAAGGACCAAGGTAAGGTCCCCTTTCCCTGGATTCTTATAAGCCTCAGGAACAAGGATTGTAAAACTTTTTAGAGTTCAGAGAGAGAAACTTTTTTTCATATCAAATCTTATGTGGAAGCCAAACATTAAACTGATAAAAATCATTTCAGGTTGAGGGTGTACATTGGTGGGTATGAAGTGATTTCAGAGCTTCCCTCTTAGTTTTCTCAATGTTCCCCAAAAACTCCTAGGACACCTCGGGGGAGCTCATGGGGCCCAATGCCGCACAACTAGAGGCCCCACCCTCCACACTGCCTGGTGGGTGGTCCAGAATTGTGAAATCAGGGTGTCCATGGGCTGTGTGTCCAGTTGTTGGGGTGAGGTCTGGGGAGTGGGGAATGCGAGTGGTGGAGGGAATGAAAGGAGGGAGGGAACCTTCCAGTGCCTCACCATTCACCCTCCCCATAGATGGCACCTGGGCTCCCTGGGACTGGGTCAGGCTCTGAGTGACAGCCGTTGAAGAGAAGCCAGCCTCCAGGAAATTTCTCCAGTGTGACTGGGCATCCTGTCTCCTAGCCAAATGTATCAGATCTTTGAGGAAAACAAGCTTCTGGCCAGGCCAGCCTCGTCCTTAGGAAGAGCTGTTTCCATCTGAGGAAACTTTCTGTAGACAGGTGCTGGCCCTTGAAGGGTAGGTCCGCTGAGCTTGCGCCATAGAATGCCTGCACCACTGACATCCTTTAGTCCTGCTGAGGGGAGGGGCTAACTCCTGGTAATTTTCATTTTGCTGATCAATGAAGGTTGTTGTATTGGCAAATGCCACCTGTATCACTACTACAGATTCTTAGGGACCTGCCCTCACATGTGAATCTCGGGTTACATTTTGCAAAGCCGTTTCATGTATTTTGCAAAGCATTTTGACACATTTTTCACATATTTCACATATTTTGCAAAGCTCTTTCACTGTATTTCAATGCACGCCCACCTGAGAGGCAGGTGCTGAGAGTCTTACTTTACAGATAAGCAATCAGCTTAAAGAGGTTCCCTGACTCAGGCAAGGTCACAAAACTGGTTAGTGCCAGAGTGGAGACCTAACAATCAAATCTCATTCCACCCGGATGGCATCTCGCCATGCCACAGGGGCCTTCTGGTGGTATATCTGGTGACTGAGGACAAAAGAGGAGTAAGACAATGGCAGACTCTTAATTTCTAGCAGGTTCTCTGCAACTCTCTCCTGAATCACCCTAATATTCCCGCTTACCTCCCCACCCTTCCCTGGTGAGACAGAGCAGGACTCTTCCAGAGAGCAGATTTCCATTGTTATTTTTCGCATCTCAGCACCACGTGTATTGCTATTTTTATCCTGTACTAGAAACTATTAAGTGGGGAGAAATGTTAATTGATATTATTACAGCAAACTGTGTCCTAGTAACATTGCAATTCAGAGGTAAGCTCCCCACTCCCCTCCCCTGCCTTTTAGGCAAAGATAGGGATTTTATTCATTTTGCTGACAGCCAGCCCTGGTTTCCTAGGCTGGCGCCTGGCTTGTGGGGAGAAGTACTTGGGACTCTGACATGTATTGGACATGCTGCTGGGCCTCTGCTCTGTGGCTAGTTTATGAGGGAAGGAAGGGTAGGGGTGGGTGGAATAGCGATGAATTTAGTTCTGTTTTATCCACCGATGCTGGACTGGAAGGAATAAGATGTCTGCTCAGGTAGCCCTCATGAGGGGTGACTTGCAGGGTCTTTGTGAAAGAATCTGGGGCATGTGCATTCACGGTCCAGCTGAAAGTAAGAGACCGTGGCCCTCATGGTGTGTCCCTGTAAGCCAGAGGGAAGAATGAGCAGATTAAAAAATAATAGCAGTGAAGTTCACACAAGTTCTGCCTAACTTCCAGAAGGAAGGGGACAGATTATTATCAGGGATTCAACAAACGGGCTGGTTTCTAACCCTGGCAGCTTGCCTTCCCAGCTATGCAACCTTAAGCAAGTCTCTTATCCTCTCTGGCATCAGTTTTCTCATCTGTGAAATGGGCTAAAAATACTTACATCTCTGGGTTGTTGTAAGAATAAATTACACTGCACAAAGCACACAGTAAGGGCTCTAGAAATTAAAGCTTAATAGTGATTTTTTTTTTCATCATGTGCTCTAAGAATCCTGAGGGCTGAGTGTGCACTGGTAGATGGAAAATCCAGTTTCCAATCCAGCAGCATCCACTGACTGCTCAAACCCAACCTGCGCTTGATAATACCTTCCGAATCCTCTCTGGGCCTTCTTCCTTCCGTGGGAAGAATAATCAGCTTGATTTCATGGTACCCTACAACTTTTATTTTTTATAATTTTGATTGTTTTTAAGAATTATTATAGGCTGGGCGCAGTGGCTCACGTCTGTAAACCCCTCACTTTGAGAGGCTGATAGGGGTGGATCATCTGAGGTCAGGAATTAGAGACCAACCTGGCTAACATGGTGAAACCCCGTTTCTACTAAAAATACAGCAGTTAGCTGGGCTTGGCGGTGTGTACCTGTAATCTCAGCTACTCAGGAGGCTGAGGCAGGAGAATCACTTGAACCTGGCAGGTGGAAGTTGCAGTGAGCGGAGATTGCACCATTGCACTCTAGCCTGGGCAAAAAGAGCAAATCTCGGTCCTCCCACCAAAAAAAAATTATTGTAGAAATGCATATTGTTTGTGGAAAATATAAAACAAGAATAAACAAACAAAAAAAACCTGAAATCCTACCATCTTCAAAAAATTATTAAAGCTGGGCATGGTGGCTCATGCCAGTGAATACCAAAGACTTGGGAGGTTGAGGTGGGAGGATCACTTGAGGCCAGGAATTTGAGGCCAGCCTGGGCAACATAGTGAGACCCTGTCTGTACAAAATAATAATAATAATTAATTTTTTAAAATAAAAAAAGATACTTGAGTATATCCCTATGCCTTTTTCTCTATGAACATGTACCTTAAATATAGACAAAATTGAGATTATATATATATGTACATATTATGTTTTTGTCCCTACTTTTTATTGTGAACATTCCCCTGCGTGATTAAGTATCCTTCAAACATGGTTTTTAGTGGCAGCCTAATATTTCATAGCACAATCCTTGTTTTTCTGTTTTTTGTCTTTAAGCTTTCTGGTTTTCTTTTTGATACGTTTACTTCCTGTTTCCTTTTTATCACTTGTTAATTATGCTCTGAGGGTTGGATTTTCTCTGCTTTCGTTCCTTCTGGTGATTTGGAAAGTATTCATCCTATTTTAACCTAACAGTGGTTACCCTTAAGTTTTTGAAAGCACATTTAAACCCACATTCCCTAAGGCATCAAAGAATTAAACAGTATGATTTTATGTCCTTCTCCTCCCCCTACCCCCAATTTTTATTAATATGATCTAGGTTTTAAGACTTGTATTAATTATTTTTATATTATAATTTCAACATTGATTCATCCCTTTCAAACACTGTTTTTGACGTCTCTACTATGTTATAATTGAAATTATACTAAGTATTTGGACAACTTTAACAGCTTTTCATTGCTCATAGATCTGTAACATTGCAAATTTTCCACCTGTGGTTTCTTAATTTTGATTTGTCTCCTTAACGGCGTTTGCCGTTAAGTCTTTTTCCCCCATGAAGGGGATAATATTTAAGCCCTTGGATATCTGAGACTGTTATTCTGTTAACCTTAAATGTAAATGGAGACTTGACTGAGTATTTTTCTTTTCCTCAAAGTTGTTGAAATGACTCCATTGTCTCAGAGCAATGAATACAGGAGCGGAGGCTGAGGCCCATTGGATTTTGATTCCTTTGTTGGTAATCTTTTCATTTACTTTGTCTGAAGGTTTATAGAATTTTCTCCACATATCAGAAACATTTATCAGGATATGGATGTGTGTGGACTTAATTTCTTTTGCCTTGGATTTAAATATGTTCTTTCAATCTGTAGCCTCCAGTTTTCAATGCAGGAAAGGCTTTTATTATCACTATTATTATTATCATTCTCATCAGGATGTCTGCTCTGTGCTGTTTTGTTTTTGGAGGGTTCCTTGTATGTACGTGTTGGGGTGTCTGGTTTTGTGGTCCAGATCTTATTTTGTTTTCCTCACTGTCATCTGATTTCTGAGAAAGCTTTTCAAGTGCGTCTGTCACTTTCTTTTTTGCAGTGAGGTTCCTGCTTCTTATAGTGAGGTTTTAACTTCAGCCATTCATGCAACCTTACCTGACTGCAGCTCCTTCCCTCTGGAGCAGAGGAAGAGGCCAGATTCAGTCCCACCCCCTCATTTACATATTGTTTCTGCTTAGGGAAGCCTTGTTGTACAGACACCATGTGGTCTCAAAGCCCTGCATATTTCTTGCCTAGCCTTTTAATGGAAAAGTTTGCTGACCTCTGCTTCAGATGCTATTTACTTTGATTTTTTTCAGACAAAAGTCCTCTTGAATCTTACTGAAAAACAAAGTTTCCCAGACATTTTCTTTCCTTTTGCCTTTTGGTAAATCTATCTCATAGGAAAATATTTCTTGTGATCATCCTCATCTCTTTTATTTTTTACTTTTTGGGGCTGCAATATCTTTCTGCTTGCTTGGTTGCTTGCTTCTGTTTGTTCAGCCTCACAGAGAGGCTGTGTGCAGAGGTACCATAAGTCTAAGAGAGAATAGTGTGAACACCTTTCTGAAACATGTAGATTCTGCTCCCATCCCCGCTCTGCTTTTGTTTTACTGAAAAACCAAAATCATCCTTGTTGGGGGTGATGTGTGTGATTAGCAGAGGGTAGGATTCATTCTTAGTAAAGGAAAGACAGGGAGAAACTGAGGCTCAGAGAGGCTGTGACTACATATGCTCAATTTTTGAATTGAAATACCGCCTGCTAGGTTTGACTTCTCCAGTCCCACACTTCTCAGCTGGTGGCCTGATCTCCAGTTGTCCTGACTTGATTTGGCTGCCAGCTGGCCAAACATCACCCAAGGTTCTTTGCCACCTGAAGTTCTGGGAAGCCTATGATGCTGTCCCTTGAGAAGTGGACCCCACAGAGTCGCAGGAGAGAAGGGTGGGCACACAGCTTATTTTTTCCGTGCAGTTATTTTTGAAAATATTTAGAGAAATTACGATTTAAGGGTTTTGTTTGTTTGTTTTTTGAGACAGTGTCTGGGTCTGACACCCAGGCTGGAGTGCAGTGGCATCATCATGGCTCACACTGCAGCCTCAACCGCCCGGGCTCAAGGAATCCTCCCACCTCAGCCTCCCAAATTAGCTGGGACTCCAGGTGTGTACCACCATGCCTGGCTAAATTTTTTTAAAAAATTTTGGTAGAGACAGGGTCTCATTATGTTGCCTAGGCTGGTCTCAAACTCCCGGGCTCAAGCGATCCCCTCAACTCGGCCTCCCAAAATGCGGGCATTACCGGAGTGAGCCACAGTACTCAGTCAAATGGAATTTAAACTGTTGTATCTGAATTGTACACAGTCATAAGTATTTTTGCTATCGGTTGCCATCGTGACAGCGTTGGGTACTCGTATTATATGCTGGTGTATAGGTTAATTATAGGAGGGGCATGGGGAAGAGAAGGGGCGGGGTGGGGACACTCTTTTGTACACAGTGAATTTAAAAAATCAGTTACTTTTGCAATTTAGTCAACTCCAATTATCTACACTTCTGGAAGGGAGGTGTGATGTGGATCATAGAAACCAGAAGGTAATTTAAACGTTATTTTCACTTTGTTTTGGGATATTGTATATTAGGATCAAGGGAGCCTCCCCACTTCAGATCAGGCTCCCTGCCCCAGGCACCCCCGCTCCACCGCCCCCCAGCAGATTTCCCTTCTGGTCTGTGCCTGCTTGGGCTGGTGTTGAAACAAGCCCAGATTTGCTGAAACGCTGCCCGTGGGCCTGAATATCTGGGGGAGCAGGAATATGAATTGAAAATGCCCAAGGGAAATAAACCACACACAGAGCCGAGACCTGGACCACTTCCGGCATCTCTAACCTCCTAATGTGCTGGCCCTGGAAGAATCCACAAAATCAAATTGACTGTAACCGGCTCACTACTCTTTGGTCTTTCCCTGGGTTCCTCTCCTACTGCCATTCTATTTGCATCCAGCTCCTCTTGACTGACATTATGACCAAGAAGGCTGTATTTCAAATACGAAAAGGGGCGGGAGATCGTTTCCCCGAATGTAAGATCTTGTTGGTGTTAAAATTAACAGTGATAACTATTACTGTTCCTCCAGTTCTTACCTTCTGCTTCTTCATGCAATTTTTAAATTAGGGGTTCTGGTTCAGAAAACTGTCTGCTCAGGGGAATTGATCCTCAGAGCTACCATCTTTGATCAGACAGCGGCCCAAAGGGTCCAAATGCTCCACGGCTGGGAGCAGGAGGAAGAGCGCGGGCTCTGGTTCGGTCGTGCCCTGTAAAGGCACACGGTTTACCTAGGCCTACGTAGATGTGTGTATTTATACTGCCTAAGCTGCATATTTCAGGCTGTAATTGCATCCTGTGTCCCCACAATATTATAGACATGAAGGGAAAATGAGGGCTTTGCACATTCCCAGAGATGTAATTATGGTAATAGGCAAACCTCATTTGCAGTGCTTGTCCCGTTAGGCATTTCGCCCAGCTCACCACTGCACACAGCTTGGGAGTGGATGGGCTTGGCAGAGGGACTGTTTCCAAACTTGGGTTTCTTGGGTAACTTTTTATTGCACTGTCATATTCAAGCAGCAACGTGCGTATGTCACTAAGTGTACACCTTGGTGAGTTTTCACATGCTAAACTCCTCCATGTTGCCTGTACTGAAACCAATAAATAGAACATTCCCATGCCCCAGAAGTCCCTTTCTGTTCCCTCCCTCCAGGGACAGACACCATCCTGACCTCTCACAGCACAGATGTGCCTTGCCTGCTTTCTGCTTGATATGCCTGGAATCCTGCAGTCCATACTCTCTTGTGTCTCTTTTGCGCTGCTTAAGTTTGTGACACAGACCCAGCTCACTCTGTGCAGCTGTAGTTTGTTCGTTCTTATTCCCGTGTAGCATTCTGTTGTGTGGATACACCAACATTGACTTTTCCATGTTATTGCTGATGAACATTTGAATGACTTTCAGTTTTTGCCTTCCATGAACAGTGCTGCCCTTGATACTCTCATGCAGGTCTTCTGGTGACCATATATAATCACATTTCTCCTGGCAATACACCTAGGAGTGAAATTGCTGGGTCACGGCGTGTATGCTGCTTTGGTAGACCCTGCCAAGCATATACTAGATATTTTTAAAGGACTTTTGGGTTCTGGTAGGCTGGTTGATATCCTCACCAGAAAATATCAGGAAGGGGATACCTTGTCGTTCTTAGACTGAATGATGTAGTGGGTTTTGGAAGGAGATACACCTGGGTATATTCACTCAATGAGTATGGCTCAAGTGCCCACTATTCTAAATGACAGGATGTGTTAGTTTCCTACGGCTGCTGTAACAAGTTACCCCAGACTTGGTGGCTTCAAACGGCACAGATTTATTCTCTTACAGCTCTGGGGGTCAGAAGTCCAAAACAGGATTCGCTGGCCTGAAACCAAGGTGCACACAAGGCCACATTCCTGCTGGAGGCTCCAGAGGGGAGTTCATTGCCTTGTCTTTTCGAGCCTCTGGGGCTGCATTCCTTGGCTCATAGCTCCTTTTTGCATCTTCAAGGCCAGCGGCATAGCATCTTAAAATCTCTCTGCTCTGTCTTCACGCTGCCTCCCTCTCTGTGTAGTAAAGTCTCCCTCTATCCTCTTATAAGTGTCCCTCTTAAAAGGATACTTGCAATCGCATTTAGGATCTACCAGATAATTTAGGGTAATCTCCTTCATCTCAAGGTCCTCAACTCAATCACATCTGCAAAGTCTCTTGCTCTAGAAGGTAACGTATAAGGTAGCATTCAGAGGTCCCAGGGATTAGTACATGGGTGTCTTTGAGGACCATTATCTGGCCAGCCACACCGGGAGGTATTGTCTCTCCATTTTCACCATGTCATCCTTGGAACTTGCCTTCATGAAACATCACAAATGGCACCACAAGCTGCCCAGTTGTTTAGCTCCTCTCTGTGATTCTTATTACATTGTGAGGGAAGGTTGATGGATGCAATGGGGGATGTATGCTTAAAAGATAGATGACTTAAGATATGTTTCATCAAATGGTCATTTACTTTCAGCAGTAACGACTCTAAAATGGATAGGAAGAAAAATCCAGTGCAGTGTGGGATCTTGGATTGGATCCTGGAATGGCAAATGGACATTAGTGGAAAAACTGATGAATTCCAAATATAAGCCTACAGTTAGGTTAACAGTACAATGTTAATTTTGTTACAGTAATTGTATCATGGTTACGTGTAACATGTTAACACACAAGGGGAAGCTGGGTGTGGAATATACAGGAATCTCTGGATTAACTTTGCAATTGTGCTATAAATCTAAGATTGCTTTAAAATAGAAAGTTAAAAAGAATACAAGGTACTCACTTAAGTACCAGAGGAAAAGCTCCAGATTCCTTACATTTATGTGACATGGGAGACAGGGTTCGGTGTTGTCAGAATGGGTTTAGATCTGAAAGGTAATCATGAGGTTTTAAAAAATACAGAACCATTAAAGTGTAAATGGAAACTGGGGAATGTGAGAGAAATCAGATGGTGTCAGTTATCTCTATGGGGATGTAGGAACCAGTTCCATCTGAGGTCTCCCAGGCAGGCTGGGCTGAGGGTGGTCCTTGGGCATGAATGGAGAGGGAGCCCTGCCCTCAGTCTTTCTGATTGATTCGTCAACTCCTCCCTAGCCCTCCTCCCCTCCCCTCCTCTGCCCTCCTCTCTTCCTGGCCCATCCTCGGCTCAGTCTGTTAAGGGCTCCCCAGTGGCTGCCGGCTTGCAGCTGAGTCGTTATCTTCTTGTCACACACTTATCTGGGCACGGTTAGAGCTCCATAATAAAATTTGTCACTGACTTTAATCCCATCACTGTCCAGACCCGGTTGATTAGTCCCTCTGGTTGTTTTGGCTTAGTTGTGTACCTCCAGCCTCTTCTAAGAAATTGGTTGAGATGGAAGTTCAGAGTGTGCTCTTGGCCTTACAAAAAGAGAACAGGGGCTGGGCGCAGTGGCTCACGCCTGTCATCCTAGCACTTCAGTAGGCCAAGGCGGGTGGATTGCCTGAGCTCAGAAGTTCAAGACCAGCCTGGGCAACACAGTAAAACCCCCCTCTCTACTAAAATATAAAAAATTAACCAGGCATGGTGGCGGGCACCTGTAGTCCCAGCTACTCGGGAGGCTAAGGCAGGAGAATCGCTTGACCCAGGAGACAGAATTTGCAGTGAGCTGAGGTTGTGCCACTGCACTCCAGCCTGGGTGACAGAGTGAGACGCCATCTCCAAAAAAAAAAAAAAAAAAAAGAAAAAAAAGTAGGGAGAACAGAGGAGATGCGAAGAGGGACCTCCAAACATGTCTACCAGAAATATATAAAACAGTTTTGTCTCCCTCCTGCCCTCCCAGCGGCCCCTGTCAGGCCCATCAGGGCCAGAGGCAGAGGAGGGGCACCTTCTCTCATCCATGCTGTGAGCTGCAGAAGGCTGGCCTCACCTGCATTCTCCTGACAACTTCGCATGCCCCACATCTTCCTCCCAGGCCTCCGGAGATGGGCGGAGGGGTTGATGGTTAGGCGTGGGCAGGGGAGCAGAGGGACAGAGACTGTCAGTCAGGTCACTGGGAGCCAGGCACCTACACCCTCTTACTGGCTGAGGACCATCTGGGCCCCACTTCCCCGCCCCTTCGCTAGGCCACGTGGAGCACCCTGGCAGGCTTCTCTGCTTGTATCACTTGTCACAGCTGCATGCTTGATGCACAATTTCGAAGCCCAGAAAGGAAGGGTGTGTGTGGAGAATGCAAAGGGAGGATTCTCCAAGGAGCATTTTCACTCAGCAAACTTACTGCAGGGGCTCCCCACGGATAGGAAGACTGTGCTTGTGTGTGTCACCCAGGGTCTGCATGCAGGCATATGTGTGAGTGAGTGCATTGGGGTTTGGCCTGTCTCCAGGTGTCAATTCGAGCGGCCCTCACTGTGTGTGTGTGTGTGTGTGTGTGTGTGTGTGTCATATACTTCGGCACACTTGAAAGTGGCCTGGCCCTTTCTTCCTTCTCATGTTCTGCTTGCTGCACACCTGATACCTTCCTCTCTGTCATTCCCTCTGTACCATCCTGAGAGCCAGGCACCCCTCCCTGCCCCTTAAGTTGAACCTGTTTTCTGCAAATACGTGTTTTGTCTCAGCTCCATGGTTTTCCATCCTTGGGCTGTCTGGGCTTCATGTTTTATTTTCAGGCATCTTCCAGGAGGGAGGCAAACACTGGAACAGCCACAGTGCTGGCCACAGGTACCTGCCAGTGTGTTTGAGTACAAACAGCACCCAGGCAACGCTGCAGGCTGACGGCCGGGGCTGCCTGTTTCTCTGATGTCTCCCCACCTCCTCAGTCAGGGCAGTACCTCTACAGCTTCAGGCCCCCACCCAGGGCAGGGATGCACAGAACCTGCTCCTCTTGGCCAGCACTGGCCCCATCGAGGATGCTGCAGGAGCTGTGGGAAGGTGGACAGCCCACCGTGGGATAGGAAGAGATCTGGATGAGTTTGCTAAGGCTGCCATAGCACAGTACCACAGACTGGATGGCTCCCACATTCATTCCCTCAATCTCCTGGTGACTGGATGCCCAAGATCAGGGTATAGGCAGGGCTGCTTTCTCCTAAGTCTTCTCTCTTTGGCTGTCTTCTCCTTGTGTCCTCACATGGCCTTTCCTCTGTACCTACCGGTGTCCAAATTTCCTCCTCTTATAAGGACACCAGTCAGTGTGCATTAAGGTCCACCCTGGTGATCTCATTTTAACTGAATGACCTCTTTAAAGATGCTATCTCCAAATACAGTCACATTCAGAGATACTGGGGGTTGGGACTTCAATATGTGAATTTGTGGAAAGGCAGTGACACGGTTGCGGGGGCACACTTCAGCTCAGAACAATGTCCTTTCTATGCCCTACTCTACTTGGCCTCCTTTTGTAGAGCCATTTCCCAGCCAGCTTGTTAAAGCCAAGAAGTGCCCTTCACAGAACCCAAGCCCCTTTTCTTGCATGGGTGATAAGGCAGCTTTTGGTTTTGTGGTTTGCAAATTAATTGCAAAGAAAATGGAGAGGTTTGTTGTTGTCGTTGTTAAGAAAAAGCCAATGCAGAAGCAGGAACAAGCACTTTGAGATGAGACTTAAGAGTCATGTGGCCTTGATCAAATGGCTTCACCCCTCTGCACATGTTTTGTCTATATGATGGGGCTGTTGTGAGGATTGGGGTGAAAGAAGGTGTATCAGATGCTCAGGACAGCGCCCGACACGCAATGGGTGCTCAAAGCTTACTTGCTTCCTTTACTTTCATTGACAGCATTGATGCTGCAGCCATTCCTGCACAGGAAAGTCTGCTGACAACAGACACACTAAATCCATTGGGCTGTTTGGCTGCTGCCCACACCAGAGAGCAGGGACAAGGGTGTGCTCAGCACGTGGCACAAACCTCATTCTACTCTTTCAAAATAAACCACACCCTGATGTCCTTTCTGCTGATGGTGGGTCAAAGACCACATCTCTGGATACAAATGCTCATGATAGTCACTGAAAGTGATGTGAGGTCTCAAGGGGGAACTTGGAATTTGAAAACACTCATTGGCTGAGTGCGCTGGCTCATGCCTGTAATCCCAGCACTTTAAGAGGCTGACATGGGCAGGTCATGAGGTTAGGAGATTGAGACCTTCCTGGCCAACATGGTGAAACCCCATCTCTACTAAAAATACAAAAATTAGCTGGGCATGGTGGCACGTGCTTGTAATCCCAAATATTCAGGAGGCTGAGGCAGGATAGTCACTTGAACCAGGGAGTTGGAGGTTGCAGTGAGCCGAGATCACACCACTGCACTCCAGCCTGGTGACAGAACGAGACTCTGTCTTGAAGGAAAAAAAAAAAAAAAACAAACCCTCATTGTGGGCAAAGGATGCAATGGAAAACTGGAATTCTTTTTCCTTCCAGGGACTGTTCTCAGACCTGAATGTGAATCGGGATCACCTGGGGAGCTTGTTGAAACACACCCCTACAGTTTCTGAGTCAATAGATCTAGGGTGAGATCCCAAAAGTGGTATTTCTCACAAGTGCTGAGTGATGCAGCTGTGGCTAGTCCTAGGGCCATGACTGGAGAACCGTGGCCCTGCAGTCTGAGTCCCATGTGGGGTCTGTGTCACCTTTCTCTCCAGCCTTGCCTGTCTTTGCTGCCCTCCTGCCTGCCTGATCTCACTTCTCTCTCTTCTTGGGAAAAGGGCAGTTTTGTTGACTCACCTCCATCCTCTCCCTGATTGACATAGGATTTGCGTCTGTTCATGGGCAACTGTTTTTTTGGCCCTTATCCTTCTCTCCTCCTTTTCCTCCACTTCTCTTGTCATTTTGGGGCCTCTACATAATTCCCCATGACCAAAAAGTAGAACGTGGTGCATAGCTCCCTAACTGTTGCCTGCAGTGACCCCAATTAGGAGGAGGCAGATGCAGAAGGAGCATCTTTGCCACTGCCATCCTCATCTTCTGAACCCCCAGGTGCCTCTACCACAACACATATCCATTCCCTGGTCCCAATTCCCTAATCACTTTGCCAGAGTAAATAATTGCTGGTGCATGGTGACCCAAGGTCATAGCCAATGGAGGAATGTAATTAGGACCTGCATTTCTGACCATCTTGGGAACTGTCTTGCAGCTGATATGTTTCTCTCAGCCCTTGCACTGATGCTTATATCCAACCCCACCACTCCCCTTTGAAGACCAGAGAGCTTGGGTTGGAAAAGAGTTGCTCATGAACAGATGGCCATATTGCCTTTCTTTGCATCTCTCTCCACAGAAGTGAGAGGGTAGAGAATCAAGCCCCTAGGGAGCTGGGAGCTGGACCCTTACACCTTTCAGATCATATCTTTTAGTGTGTGAGGGCTCACTAATGAGCCTTGCAGGGAGAGATTTGAGACTAGAAACTCACGCTATGCCGTGTTTTTTTGGATTTTGCAAGAACTCATGGCCACCATCGCTTTCCTTGTGTTAGAGACATTACTTCTTCTTTTCCTGGCCTTCTGAGCCGTGCTAACATGTACGTGGTAGAGATGGGCATGCCACAGGCTCCCTGGGTCGAAAAGGCCTGAAGTGACTTGGCATGCATCCTGATGGGTGGGACGCTAATGTGGGAGGCAGAAGCCTGTCTTCCTGTCTCTTCCATCTCTCCATGCTGGAACGATTTCTCTATTAAATGCATGGTGCTGGGATGCCTTACTGGGGGAGATGATGACAGATAGAGGCCTTTGATTTCCTTTGCAATTATCCTCCTGGTCAAAGCAGGAGGAGGAAAACATCTTCTTGCCTCAACTCTGACTCCCATGACTAAGCCAGACTTGAGACAAAAATAAAACCAAAAGAAAAGGGCAAGAAACTCTTGTGTGTCCTTCTAGCATCCCTTTGTGGAATGAGAGAGGACTCTTGGGGAAGGAAGAGGGCAAGGAGTATGATACAATATTTTGGTGTCTGATACTTTGAGCCTCCTTTTGAGAAGAACTTCCAGACAGCCTGAAGGGAGCAGAAGTTTTATTGATTGAAGAAAGATGGGAATCGTTGGCTGTCATGTCTAGGAGGGCCTGCCTACCGATGAACTTGCCTGTCCCACACAGCCCCATCCCATCCCTGTGCCAATCACTTCTGGGCCACTGGGGCAGCTTAGGAGTGTGAGCTTTGTCTCTTCCAGGGGCCAGCACTGCTCTCTCTTTTTGGATTCCCATGAGGTCCATGGACCAAGCTCGTGCATCCTTCTAAAAAGACTCTCTATGTGCAGGGATGTTTCCTTGACAGCTCAGCTCACTGTCATTTACCCACTAGGCCCATCAGGCAGGGCTGAAAACAGAGTACAGGAGACTCACAAAGGAAAAGGCCTTTCCTTGCTGGACAGCAGTGCAGGCAAGCCCTTATTTTGATTTGGGACCAGGCTTCTGTCCAATCCTATTTCCCCAACTTCATGAGTACTGGGCCCATCTGCCCTTGCGGACATGCTTCCCCAAATACTCCCTAAGCTGCTCAGCACATTGGCTCTTGGTGGTGAAGGGGATACTGATGTGAAGTCAGTGGCCACTGCTGCCTCCAACCCTTTTCCTGTGATAACCTCAAGAGGCCTCAGGGCAAGGATGCAGCAAAGAGGAGGCCCAGGGTGTAGACTTTAGCCAGAAGGATTGGAGTACAACCCAGCCACTCCTTAAGATGAGATGCTCATGACGGGAAGACTTCTGGATCAGTGTGGGTGAGGCCTCAGCTGTGAAGGGTGGGCCCTTAGTCCTTAATGGTCTAGACTTACTGCACCTGGCCTCATGCTCCTTCCTTAGACATGGTCTTCCATGAGGCATAGCAGTCAAGTGCCATTTTCACAAAAGTGCCTGGAGGTTAGTGAGTAACTAGGACTTCTGTGTTTGTACTACTTGAAGGTGTGGCTACAGAAGAGAGGGTGACCTGGAATTTTTCTCTGCTTGAATCATCTTTCTGGGCTCCTTAGCCTTGGGTCAAAGATTCCACCCCTGCAGAGGATCTTGAGCCATAAAACAAGAGGACTAGGGACTGACTCATCCATGTGGGCCTCCTGGTCCTCCGACTTGCTCAGGGAGCTCAAGGCCACAGTGGAACAAAGTGCTCCCTCATGGACATACGGAAATAGGCCAGAATCTCAGAGAAATACGCCAGAATCTCAGAGAGAGAGAGGGCTGGAGAGGCCCACAAAGGGGGCTAGGAGTCCCTGGGGACACTCAGCTGACTCCTTGGCCATTGTTCCTATAGCAGGCCAAGCAGGTTCCTCTGCTCCAAGAATTCTGGAGTGATGCCACCCTTGACTTCAGTTGAGGGCAGGGTCCTGGCCTTTCCAGCCTTACCAGTCCACCCTCCTCAGTAGCTGAGTGACCAAGGAGTTGGGGAGGAGGAGTGAAGTGAACATGATCACTGGCTGCTGATAGAACAGTAATGAGATTAATGGCTCTTAGAGCTCTCTCATTAACAGTGGAAACGGTGTGTCAGAAGCATTTACAGTATTGGTTCTCAAGACGTCAGCCCAGGACACACAGAGCTAATCGCGTGTCCCGCCTACCTCTGAGCAAAGACTTACCTGCTTCCTCAGAGGAGCACTCCCTCCCATTTTGAAACTTCGTGTATGAGGTTTCATACCTCCTTCATAGCTGAGGAGGAGTAGAGGCCACGGTTTTGATGTGGTTGCTTCTGAGATCCACAAACACAGCACTATGTGGCTGCATTAGATTCCAGAAAGAGCCACAGCCTCCCGGACCCACCTGCCGATCCCGTCTCTCCTAGTAAGTTTGGTGTGAGCCTGAGCAAGTTGCATGGCTTCTGTGGATATCAGTGTGCTCACCTGTATCTGGAGGGGTCCTCTAGAGCAGTCATCTTCCTTCCTGGAGGACAGAGGGGACTCAAGAAATGAAAAACAGGAGCTGGTGTCCAGGAAGGAAATGGACAGTGTGACTGGGTGAGGCATTTCATCAGAGGCCATTAGCCCAGGGCCCCCAGAGGGGCTGTCACAGCCTCTGAACTCTGTAAGTTGTCTGTAAAACAATGGATGAGTGAGCATTTTCCAAAATCTTTGAGAAGATTCTCAGAGAGGTCTTGGTTTCCCCAAGGTGAACATCCACTGCCAACTTCGGGTGGATGTTGTCTGGACTTCTGCCACTAGGTTGGGGAGGACGGGCCTCTCTGTTGAGTCAGTGCCCCAGCCCAGCAAACCTGGGCTTTCGTACAGGGTACTGAAGGCTTTTTGCCTCTGGTTCTGAATGAAGCTGTCAGGAAAGAGAGAAGCAGGACCAATGGTGGCAGTCATGTGTGACAGAGGATCCAGAAAAGGACAGGTTTCCAAATGAGGTACCTCTGCCTCCTCACCCCTTTATGGGAGTAGAGCTGGTGCCATGTGACCAGGATCTGTCCATGCATCTCTTTGGGCATGGTTTCCCTGAAATGGATCATCTGCAGTGGGAAACACTGATTGAGTTGGGGGTTTGGAGAATATGGTTCTTCCTGGCTTCTGACTCCACCTCTGAATGTGGACATGGTGGGCCACCAACTTCATTGTCTTGACCTGACTAGACTTTGGATTGTTTCAATTTGGGTTGATCAAGGTGTGCAGTTGAATGTTGTCAGGGGCCAAGTTACCAGCTTACTAAGAACCCAAATCCCAAAGCACGTGGATCTGAGTAAGAGGCCAGGAGAACTGTGGAGAAAGAAGTGAAGCCAGTCAACTGGACCATACAGCAATGAGTGGAGCCGGGGTATGAGCTCAAGATAACTTATAAGGTCATGTGTATGCCTAATCAGTGTCTATTGGTCTAGCCAGCCAGCCAAGCAGCTCATTTTTACCTCTTAGAAAAGGAATTTGAAAAGTCTTGATGTCTGATCATAAGCCAGTGGTTTGCCACCAGTTCAATTCAATTCAAAGTGATTCAATTAATAAACCAACATTTTATTAATTACCTGTTGTAACATCAATATCTTACCAGGTACAACAATGGTTATATAAGAAAAGAAAGGCACAATCCCTGATTTTGATGAGCTCTACAGTTAGCTGTTGTCTGGTATAGATATTTCTACACAAGAAATCTCTAGAGACAAATAGAACTGGGCTATGTATAAATGTGCATATAGAATTTGTCTGTGGTTCAGAGCTCTTTGCTGGTTCTTCCTGCTCTGACTCACGGCTTCTGAGAAATGATAGGATCCAAAGTTCTGTCTCTTTAGTTTTCTCCACTTTAGGTCTGAGAACATGAAACAATAACTACTTTCCTTAGAGAAGAAATAACATATAGATGCAGAAGGAATAAGATGTTTCCTGGTTAGGAAAGAAGGAAAGGAACGGTGATTGTTTAGAGTTTGCTTTTCCCAGGATACTGAAGAATGTGGATTCCCTGACTTGCCTCCACCTCGCCCTCCTCACCCCACCCTTCTATGCCTCTCCCTCTATCTATGTTGATCACATGACTGGGCACCCTCTTCATGAAACTCTTGGCTCTGCAGAAAAAAGAAGCCCTGATGTATAGCATATGTCAATTTCTATGGTGTAAATACTTCTGCCCTGGTGTTCTCAAACTACCAATAGTTTAACAACTGGATCACAAACTTCCTAAAAATGTAAGAACCAGCTATTGTGAGCTGGCAGTGGCCACTCTAGTATACCTCTGTGAGTCATCTTCTCCTTGTGGAACTGGTCACCACTGACCACTTCACAGGATACTGGGCCTATTCCTCATTGACAAAATGGAAGCTTCCATAAAATACCAACTTGGACACCCCACTGGTCAGCACCCACTGGGAATGGGAAGTTCTGGGAGGAAAATGTAGCTCTGTCTGGAACTTAGTACTCCAGTGTACTTATTAGAGAAATAAGTTAGAAGGTGTGAGAGAGGCTATATGTGTTTGTTTGTTTGAGGTGTTTGTAGTAGTTGTTGTTGTTGTTTAAGACAAGATCTCAGTCTGTTGTCCAGGCTGGAGTGCAGTGCCATCATCTTGGCTCACTGCAACCTCTGTCTCCTGGGTTTAAGCAATCCTCCTACCTCAGCCTCCTAAGTAGCTGGGACCACAGGCACAAGCCCCCACACCCGGCTAATTTTATTTTTAAAATTTTTTTTTTTTTTTTTTTTTAGTAGAGACGGGCTTCGCCATGTTGCCCCGGCTGGTCTTAAACTTTTGTACTCAAGCGATCGACCCACCAAAGTGTTGGGATTACAAGTATGAGCCACTGTGTCTGGCATGAGTTCTTAAACTTAGGAGAGATGCTCACCTTCCTACGATGTGCTGTGTGGTGTGGACAGAAGACTGACTTAGATGACCTCTGGGGATTATTAAGTCCCATTTTAGAAAACTGATCATTCTATGAAGTCTTCTGATGGATTAAGAGATGAGAGGTCCTCTGTTTGCAACATGGTATCCCAGTCCCCTTCCCACCTCTATCTCTGAGTCCATTTGGTCTTCCTCATAATCCTCTTTCTCCTCCACAAGAGGTCCAATTACCCCAGCTATGGCTGAAAACATCAGTACTTAGGAGATCAAAACTCACCTGGTCCCACCTCCCAGGACATTTTCCACAGTTTTCCCCTCCTCCCCTTCCCATTGAGAATCTTGAGGGACTGAGGTGTGCATATCCATCAATCGGTTAATGGGGACAGAGTCTAGAGGGCACTGAGTTCTGTCTGACACAGTGAGAGTGCTGAGAGCAGGAAGGGGGGGATGAGTTCCAATTCCGTTTATTCAGGTGATGCGCTATTCCACTCTGGGCTCTGGCGGGAGCCTGGTGAGCCAGCTGCAAACCTCTGAGGGGAAATCAACCAGAAATGTCAGTCAGGCAGTGGAGCGGGCCAGAAAAATCAATGCTGAATTTCAGACATCAGGAGGGCAAGAGAAGGGATAGGAGGATGAAATGAGAGCATTTGTTTGCAATTCTAATATAACAAATCAGCAGATCACTGGGCAAAGATGCCTAATGAAAATGCGCATTATGGATGTGGGTGGATGGGGAGAGGAAGGGAGGATGGAAGGTCCAGGCACAGGCCTGACAAGGAATTCAAAGGTGTGTGTGTCTGCTGCAGGCCTGCTGCAAAGGGGAATGGTGCCAAAAAACAGCTAGCTCTAGGCTGGAATCCCAAATCTACCGCTTACTAGTTGTATGGCCTCAGACTCATTACCTTAGCTTGTTGACCCTCTATTTCCTCCTCTGTAAAATGGAACCCTTGGGAATTCGGATGGGATAGGGTTTTTGTGAGGATAAAATGAGGCAACATAGTTACCTGGATAGTTGAGTGGGTGCCAAGGCAAGGGCACCCACTCGGCTGTGGCAAGGAGAGGGCTTTGAAGATCCCAGAGACAAAAATCAAGATGGTGTGGGGTGTGAGTTGCCGCAGACAAGTCTCTCTGTGTCTGCTCCAGAAATCACATAGGAGGAGGAGCAGGTGGCAGACTGGGAATATTAACCTACATGTGGAAGGGTGGATGTGATTGGCTAAGCCAGGATGTTCATGAGAACCAGTCTTAAGGGGATGCCTTTTAACACACCTGACAGTGCTGGTTTTCAGTTTCTCCTGCACATCCAGAAAAATGATTTTGCTTGTATGGTCTACTGATGGTGACCAGCAGAGCACTCAGGTGTGGGGAAAGTGGACAGGGTGCATGGTTGCACACCCACAGGTTGGCACAGCTTCACACAAATCCCACATACCCTCCCACACCAACACACGTACTCTCCTTAACACAGATGTGCACCAGGCTGCCTGGGGTTACTGGAACTTAAGTACCCTTTACATGTTCATTAGTTGACACCTGCCATTCAAGATGCTTAAAAGACAGAACTAGGTCCTCTTTGTCAAGAAAGTAGTTATGTTTAGCCAGGCACAGTGGCTTACATCTGTAATCCCAGCACTTTGGGATGTTGAGGCAGGTGGATCGAGAGTTCGCGATCAGCCTCTCCAATGTGGTGAAACCCCATCTCTACTAAGAATACAAAAATTAGCTGGGCATGGTGGCACATGCCTGTAATCCCAGCTACTCTAGAGGCTGAGGGAGGAGAATCGCTTGCACCCAGGAGGAGGAGGTTGCAGTGAGTCGAGATGGTACCATTGTGCTCTACCCTGGGAGACAAGAGCGGAGACTCCTTCTCGAAAAAAGAAAGAAGTTACTTTCTGATAACAACACCTGAGCCAAAGGGCATCGTTAAAAGGATGAGAAGGTGTCTGGTTTAATTTCCAAATTTGAAGGACAGAGTAAGTGTGGACTAGAGTTTCGAGACAAAAGACTTTCAGATTCTAGAAAAGAGTATTCATGAAGGCTGAAATTCAGCAAGATAATGTTCTTAAGTTGGTCTCCAGGTTTTCGATCAGGCTCAGTTTGCAAGCCAGGCATTTGCAGAGGAAGAACAAAGGCAGGGGGATCCCACCCAGTTCACTGAGCTGGGTGTGGCTTTGTTGGCCAGTGTTTTAGCACTGAATGGCAGCGGGGGGAGCCAAAGGAATCCATGGCCCTCCTCTGCTCGCTGATGGGATTGGTGTATTATTGTGTTGCTTGGAGTGGAAGTGCACATTTTTTGAAAAGAAGTCATGCCAGAAATGTTTTAATTTGAGAGAAGTACCAATTTAGAAAATGATGGGGAACCCTGGAGATGCCACATGTTGGTCTTTGGAAATTTTCTCTGCTGAATCCTTCAGTAGCAATATTTTCACTTCTGTGTAATAAAGAAAGGATGCAGACGTGAGGTTAATGAAGAGGGAAGTGTCTAAAGGAAGATCGAGTCCAGGGCAATCCAGGGGAACATGGTCACGACCAAGCGCAGTGTCGGCTCATCGTCTTTATTTGTATTGACTGATCACGTGCCAGGAAATGGACAACAGGCCCAGTGGCGGCAGGAATTGACTCTAGAAACGTCTGGGAGGAGAGGGCAGAGAGATCACAGTCATGAAACCATCAGTTTCTCGTTTGCACTGAGGAAAGAAAGGCTATACAGAGTATCGGCAGACTTGAGTTCTAGAAAGCAAATTGCCCCGTTGATTTAAACTTCAGGCAGTACGACTGCTCTCTCTGAAGGTTTGGGACTTTGGAACCAGATGGAGAGCAGCCCAGAGGCCAGGAAAGCTCCTGCAAAGAGAATGGGGTGCAACAAGGATGGTACTGCTGATTGGATTTGCCTTGGCTGTAGGAACACGGCCACAAAAAGGAAGGACACAAAAAGGAAGGAAAGCCTCCAAACATCAGCAAAGGAACATCCCCCAGTTGGGCAAAACTTCTTGTTCCCCAAGAGAATCTGAGGGAGCTAGGCCCCTGAAGACACCAGGAGTGGAAAAAGCACGGAAAGGTCTGGCTGTCTGCATGATTATACAGTGATCTCAGGCTTCCGTTGGTTGGTCTCCTTCATGATAAAACCAGTAGGATGGAAGCTGGTACAGCACGGGCTGGGGTAAGCAGAGCCGACACTATTTGTCAGCAACCCATAGGACCCTACTGGTGCCATCCCATCAAATGCCAGCCAGCCTTGGGCACAGCATAGGGGTTTGACCTCTCAGGCCCTGCCAGCCCCAACAACCAATCCCTTGAAGTCTGCTAGATCAGGGCAAGGTAAATCACAGAGACAGAAAAATCAGGGGCCAGAAGGTATTGCTGACGCGGGCAGCTTGGTTCCTTGTTTAATGCCTGACCCTGTGAGCTCAGGTTGGCCTGGGACTGTTTTTCGTCTTGGTCAGTGTTCCACATCTGGTGTTTAGCACAGGGCCTGGGCACAGAGCACACTTAAGTGGGGACGTTTGCAGAGGGGGACTTCTCTGAGTGATAACATTTGGGAGGACAAAGGTCAGCAAAAGAAAAAAGAAAAAGAACAGAAAGAACCCCATGGAGAAGCAGCAGATTGGAATCTAGAAAGAACACGTAGGTGGTGGGGAAAGTTGCCCGTTCAAGAAAAGTAAGAATCTTGAGGCATTCCCAAGAAAAAAGGAGTGGAAAGGACATCTGTTAAAACTTCTGAAAGTGGGATGGGGGTTGGGAGATGCCTCATTTCCATCTTTACAGGCTTCTCCTCTTTCTTGTTTCAGTGCTTGCTGGCATCAAGCAGTAACTTCATATACAATTTATATACAACCCATAGGCTCATCCCAGCTCCTGGCATCAGGGACCTCTGTAGCCCTGACACAAGAATCCAGGCTGGTGACACTGACGATGTTCCCTTAATCTTCCACTCTTTGTCACTGACTGATAACTCATTCTCTGCCCTTTGAGATCTGGATTTATCCTTTCTTTTTTGTCTCTGGAGTGCCTGGGCGTCCCTGAAGGCATGTGATCATTAAGAACTTGGGGCTCCTCCCAGATAGGGTGAGCACATGGTTCTCCAGCCTCAGAAGATCTACGCCCTTGTCTTGCCCCTGGCTGTGATCAACGGGTGACTTGAGGTCAGGAGTGTCACTCTTGCGTGTGATTTTGAGCATTGGTGGCATGCCACTTCACAAAGCCGTTGGCACTCCTTACCCTGAAGGGCCTCTCCAAAGTGAAGCCCCAGCAGACCTCTGGCCTCATTAAGCTGAGTCTACCTTTGGGATCATCCTTCTCTGATATTCAGTCTTTGCTGGCCTTGGGCAAATCACTCTTTGTAAGACCTTCATTTCCCTGACTGGCAGCCAAGGAATAGGATTATTATTTGACTGAATCGGCTTTTAAAATGTGGTACAGTCATGATTTTTAAAAATATAAATATAATATGAAATGTAAAAAGGCATGAAAGAGACTCCAAATTCAGGGTTTAAAAAATGATTCAATTCATTACTACCTAGAAACACTGAGCTTAGTGCAATGAGCACATGGAAATGCTAGGTCCTATAGCCTCAGGATCTATTGGGCAATGTCCTGTGCTTCGGATCACAGTGTGCTCCTAGCTAGGGAACATCAGTGGGGGTTAAGAGAATTTTGTTGTTGTTCTCAATTCAATGCAGTGAGCATTTATGGAGGATATATTATAGTCCAGGCAGTGTGCTGGACACTGCCAACCAGAAAGAACTCATCATGACCTAAGGAGCTATCAGCCTCCCCTTACTGGTCAATCTTCCAAAATACTAAAAAGGGAAGCATCTTGTCCAAGATCCCATAACAAGTTCGGTGACAAAGGCAAGTTTAAAAATCACCTACCTACAGAATTTACCTTTTGTTGCAATGCAGGTGTGATGCAGTCACATTGGGCGGGAGCTAGCAGGAAGAGACTGAGTTAGGAGACTTCAGTTCTAGCTCTATTTCTGATGGGAACTCACCATGCAAATTTGTGGTTTACCATGCTGTTCCTATATTATATTTGAAGAAGCTGAGTTTTCAACACCCTAAGCCTTGTTTTTTTTTTTTATATGTAAAATGCAAATAATAATACTTACTTTGCATGGATTTTAGCAAATAAAATGTGAGAATAACTATCATATTATTTTGGAAAAATAAGTTCATAGCAGCCTTGACTTTGCTTTTAGAAGCAGATGTTGGCCTGTTCATCAACCTTTTTTGCTCCTCATCCCCTTCTCTACCAGGTGCCCAAGTGAAACTTTGTAGATCCCAGCAGGGTTTCTGCAAAGAGCATCAGATGCAATTTTTAAAAACATTTTACTTGTGGGCAAAAATCCCATAACAGCAGCTAGGCCTTGACCCCGTCTGGTTGACTCTTTTCACAAATAAGTGTTTGATAATCACCCTTCGTGGTAAAATATTTGATTTATTTTATGTCAGTTCTTTGGAGGGCCCTTAAAAAAACTGCAAAAGCATTCGCTAGCAGCTTTAGGGAAGGGGAGGAAAGAACAGGAAGAATTATGAACACACACCCTTGGAATCGTTATCATATTAAACCTGTGTTCCTTGAGAGTACGGATTTTCTGATGCAGTTGGATCTCTTGCCTCTGGACAATGAAATTGGTATCCTCTGCCACAGAATAAATTACCTGTCAGGCTCTTTTAAGCAGTTTCAGGATGGTTAGTTTGAAGACAGCAGCCCACGCTGGAGAAGGCAGACAGGGCTGGGTGTGAGGAGAGTGTGCTTTCGAAAGTTGCTGGTTGCATGTCGTAGTGTTATTTGCTGTGTCATGTTGATGGGGTGAGATTTGACAGCTGCATGGGAGAGGTAGCAACCTCAAAGAATTGAGAAGCACCTTCCAGGTGTTTGTCTGTGCAAGGCAGGGGGAAGGTAAACCAAGTCTCCCTTTTTCAACACAGGGATCCTGGCATTCTCCTGCAGGTTGAAGCTCAAAATTTGTTTTTGTTGCCTCACTTGTGGGGAAATGGGAGAACATAATTGACCCTATTATGAAGATAAATTTGTGTTCTATGGCAGTATGGTACAAGCCCACGCAGACCTCTCTCTCTCTCTCTCTCTCTCTCTCTCTCTCACACACACACACACATGCACACACACACATGTGTGCACATGTAAAATAAGGTTTTCCAGTAGCCAGAAGCATTTATCCTAATTCCATAAAGCTTTACAAAGCGCCACACTGCTCATTCACCATTGGGAAATTTTTGAGGTCAGGAACCGGGTGCTTCTCTCTCCAGTCATGCCCTAGTCAGCAGAGCCTAGAGGACCATGGGTGCAGAGGAAACTGTGCTAGGGCCTTTAGGGAAAGGGAAAAGAAAGCAGAAATAATTAGGACCACAAACTTTGGTTGGCCACCTGTTGTGCGAACCTCTGAATTCAGGTCTTGCCCCTTGAGTTCAGATCTTGCCCCCTAAACCAGTGGTTTGCACATGTTTTGGTTCCAAAAGCTATTTGAGCAGCAGAAAATGCCCCTCCTTGTCCCACAAAGATCCTAGCAAAATGTGTCACCTAAGGTGACTGGGAAGGGGAGCTATGCATGGATATACACATTTTATGTGTATATGTATATGCGTATGTATATATGCATATGTGTGTATATGCATGCATGTGTATGTACGGGTATATGTGTGTATATGTGTATCCATGTATACCTGTGTGTATACATGTATGTATAATATGAATAACCAAGTAAATTGCTTGTTCATGTATTCTAAAGTGTAGATGGCCACACGTTCTGAGAGACCAGTTTGCAGATAGCCGGGAGAATTTTCAGAGTCCCTCGGGGATGGCTTCATTGGCTGGGAGGGGCCTCTGTGGTTGCAGAGCCCGATCAAGGTGGGCTTGTTGCACCTGTGGGCCACGTGTCTGAAGCTCCGGCACCTGCCAGCTGCACTGCAAGTGTCAGGGCGGCTGGATTTGGCTGAGACTATTTTCTGCTTCTCAATTGCCTCCAGGCCTGAGGAAAAAAATGAGAACTGCAGTTTGTGAATGATACCAGGGTTGCTGAATGAACCAGGGACTGTTGACATTCTTGCCAATTGTAAAGCACATTATACACGGTAATAATTGCAGGTTAATACTTGCTGCCTGTGATGGAGTTTAAAAGGGACATGACAGTTCATCTAAATGTGGGTTGAAGAATTAATACATCCACGTGTTTCATATAAACCTGTGAAAGTCCATCGACGACTTACTGTCTAACAGTGAGCAGTTGATATGGAATAAATCTTTTTGTTTTGATATGTTGATAGTCAACTGTAAGGATGATTGAAAAAAAAAAAAGCTATTAGACCAAGAACAGAATTGTCAATATTAAGCACATCTAAAACTCCACAGAACTGTAATTTTTAAAAACAGCTATTGGGGTGTTAATAGGTGCAGGGCGTTAGGCTAAGCCAGCCTAATTGCCAGCAAGTGGCAAAAATAGAATACTCCCATAGTCTAATATCAAAGTCCTTGCTTTACCATGACACTACAGGATACTTTTAAATATATGTTAGACTAATACTGAGATTATCCAGTTAGAATTTTCATCCTATGTTGATACTCAGTGTGTGGTTGAGAAGTTAGCCATTCCCTGTTTAACTGGGTAATATGAACAATGGCTTGCTTGCAAATAATAATGTTATGTATCAACCTACCCTATTTTTGCTATGTCATTTTAGACCTGAGCTCATGGGGAATGTCAAATAATAATAAACCGAATTAGTACTTATGGAGCACTTACTACATGCCAGGCCCTACGTCCCATGCTTTATCATGGATTATGTCATCAAAGCAACCCTGTACTGTTATCTACACCTGTACTGTTATCTACACCTGTACTGTTATCTACACCTATCCATCTATCTTCAATGATGAGGACATTGAAGCTCTAAGTGGTCATATACTCTAAAGCTGGTATTTTAACCAGAATCTGTGGTCCTAACCACCCTTTAACCCAATTTATAAATGTGCTTCAAACCCACACACATGCTTGTACACCTGTAAGTTGTGCTGAGGTTTTCCTGCGTAGGGTGTACCAGAGACACACTTCTCGAAAGCTTCATCCTCCCAGAACCAAAACCACACACAACCACACACTGGATACAGTTACTGCCCCTCCTGTTGGCTTTCCTTCCTGCCTGGTCTCTATAGAACCCATGGGCGTAATCTTGGCTCAAGTTAATTTCACTTTTCCCTCCTCCCACCTCTTCACCTCTCTTTCTCAGTGGAGACAGTGGTTTCCACTTAATGTGGAGGGAATCACATGGGCTTGTCAGGCTGCCCTCTGCAATCACATGGTCCTCCTGCTGCTGACAGTCTGCATTGTGTGTACTCATGTTGCTGTGGTCACCACATCTGGGTTTTGCTGTATCTTCAGGTGGTGTGTATTTAGTGGTCTGGGGCCAACCTGGGGTGGGAGAAACAAAGGAGAGTTTCACTGAAACTAGGAGAGGCTAAAGAGGCCAATGAGAGCGCAACAAGCTAAGGATCTCTTGGTGCGGAGGGTACAGGGCTGGTGGCTTTTTCTGTTTTTTTTTTTTTTTTTCTCAGATGGAGCTCTCCTTCCATTTGTGATCCTGAGCTTCACATAGCCACATGCACAACCCCCTAACTCTCACACATACACCCACATATCACCAGTGATCTCAGTTTCATTTGTAAGGATGTGTGTGTCTGTGCACGTGCTTGCAGGCAAACATGCACACACACGTGTGGTCGCATCCCTCCCTGTTAGATTTCTGCCCCTCAGGAGTCAATTTCTTCGGATACTTTAAGGGGTTGCACTTAGGACCATGAGGGGAGGCAGCTGGCACAGGCCTGGACTTTTCAGGGTCTTTCTATGCACCAGGTTCTGACTATTGCACTTCTGATTCTCTTTGAAGAGCAAAGTGGATGCCCTGTATTAGTTGGTGGGGCACCTGAATTGGATTCTCTTCTCCAGGGCATCAGTTTGCAGCTGTTTTCATCTGAGGACTCAGGGAACAAAGGAAAAGAAAATCTAAGGATACTCCCTGGGCATGCTCCTTCCCATCCATGTTTTGGGGCTGAGGTCAACATGGGCATGATCCCTGAGCAAGGCGTGGGTATGTGGCGATGGAGCATCTGTAGGGCATTGCAGCAGGGAAGCCCAGTCATATCCAAGTCAGACGGCTCCACGTGCTCCTGCAGGGGTGGCATCTGAGCTGGCCAATAGTCCGAGTGTCCTGGCGCCCTGAAGCAGCCTGCATTGAGTAGGGTATAACTGCTGTGAAGCCACTATCAGGGATTGCATCCCAGCTTGAGGGAGGTGCTGGGGATTTTAATAGGTCATTCCTAGCTTGTGGCAAACATCTTTCAGCTTCTCCTTTCCCCTCTCTCATCACTGACCTTTTCACTATCTCTGTCCTGTGTTGATTGTGGGTTTTCCTTATCTCTTGGCTCAGCAGCCATCACTGAAATTCAGAGCCCTGATTTTCCATGTAGTAACTTGGAGGAGGGGTATGCAAAGGGACTTTTCTTTGCATTTCTCCAGTGATTGGAAATTGAGGGACAGGTCATCTTGCTTTGATTGGGATCTCCCACTGCATTGGTTCCTTCTGCTATTTCCGTTTGCAGTGAAGGCGCAGGTGGAGGAAGGGAATTCCTAAGCTGGCTGGCCCTGTCTCATTGCTCATAATCTATGGGGCAAGCCTTCCGCCGCCTGGCTCCAGGATGGCTGGGCGAAGTAATTATCCTGGATAGTGGCATGGTGTTCGTTGCCATGGTCTTACCTCATCACTCCCCATTTTTCACTCTAGCTGCGTAAAATATAAACCAGACCCGTTGTCCCCATAGACGGACTCCCTTCAGAGCGGGACGGAGTGTGCAGCATGTCATATGTCATTTGATTTGCAGCGTGTTTGGGTGATTGCCAGATGAATACGGGAAGAAGGAGAGTGCAGCCTGGAGTGTGCAGGGGGATGTGTGGCTTTCCAGGGACAGAGTCTCCAGGCTGACACCTGACCCAGCAGGTGAGTTTGACAAGTTGCCAGCCTCTGAGGTCTCATATGTGGATTGGAAGAAAACCTGGAAGTCACCCATCATTTTCTGGGAACTTGAGAAGCCCGTGGGGAGCAGGGTGGGGGGGTGTCCCTAAGCCAGAAGCCTCTAATTTAGAGAATATTAGCACAATTCTTCTCTCTATCCCAACAATTTGCTGCGAAATTGTTGGAAGCTGCTAGTACCTACTTCTGGCTGGGTGCTGATCCTGGCCTTTGCTTCACAGGGTTTATCCTTGGACTACAAAGCTTAGAGCTTTACAGGGAAAGAGAGAAGAGAGGAAGCGGGCACTCCAATGTGTAGGAAGGGGAAGGGAGATGGGCTCAGTGGACGTGCCGTGGATGCACACTCACACACTGGCTGCGGCCTGTCTTGAGTCATGTGGGTGCTCAGAGGCTCACCAACACTAAGACAAGTGTCGCCGGACACAGGTGGCTCCAGCAAACATCCACAGACAACCCCCGAACGTCCCGCTGCATCTCTGACTCCTTCCTTTCACTCTCCACTTTCTTCAACACTCCTCATTGTTCTTTCTCACCTCCCCTGTGAGCCTCACCCCTCCTTTGCCCTCTGTTCTCTTTGTAGGAGATTGGGGTGGTCGGAGGATGGTGGTGGTCCTCCAGGCTGCTTGGGAGCCCCCTGGCTGGAGGCCATTTCCGGGTCTGCAGGCTCCATCCACGGGGCTGATTAGAACAGGCTGCAGGCTGAGCAACTGTATTAAGGAGTGGTTGTCATGGAAACAGGCTCTTGATGTTGTCTAGATTCCAGAATCTCTCTCCTCTCCCCACCTTGGTTATTTTCTTTCCTCCCTTGTTTTTTCCCCTGGGGCTATGGGTACATGTTCAGTAGGAGTTTGTGGATCCACAGCTGACACTGAAGACTGCAGATCTCAGCCGGCTCCATGATGCAACCATTCTAAATGAGGATATGGGTCTGTGTGGCCATGAAGCCCAAGGCAAGTCACACGTACTTCCTGCTCGAGTCCTAGAGATATAGGCTGATGTGTCCAGATGCCAGAAGCACAGACTGATGCCCCAACAAGTGTTCTTTATGCGTAAAGAAGGGCTGGGGAGAGTGGAGCAGACTGGGAACTTGGATCTCAGCCCTGTCTCTTCCCAGGGTGGCCCCAGAGCAGAGACCTGGAAAGAGGGTTGAGCCTCTGGACTTGGGTGAAAAATTAGACTGGAGACTTTGGTAATCACCACTGACAAGGCTAGTGTTTCATCCATACAAGAGACTAATCCTCTAACTCTCTACACCTGTATCCATCAAGGCCATGCCAGCTTATGCAGCTGAAGGTGGTCAGAACAAAGCAGAGCTCACTGTTCCACACTTAGGATAACATCATTCATGGGCTGTGTGCCTTGGTGTCCCCAAATGAGGCAAAATGGGGTTCGTGTTCTTTGATCTGACTACATTCATCCCAAGGAAGTTACGTGGCTAAAAAGAGATAGCAGATGGCAAGCTCCTTGGAAAGAAGCAAGTATTATACAAAGAAAAGAAATAGTTGTAGTTGGGAATCTACTTTAAGATAGACTTGAAACAGCATGACTCAAGAAAAGCCACAAACTGATTTGTGTCTTGAGGGAAACTAAACTTCTAAGTTTGAATTTTGCTAAACCTCGGGGAGAGACAGTATAACATGCACAGAGTGTTCACCTACCTCTCTGCCCTCCTTGCCTCCCACCGTGGGCAGCTGGGACAGGCATGGCAGAGATGCCAACCAAGATGGATAAGGTGAGCTGGGCCCCAGGGACAGCAATACGGGTACCCTATGGTGACCAGAAAACCGTGGAACTGGGAGCTGGGTGCACACTGTGGCCAAAAGAGAGCTTGGAAAGCCAGTGCCAGGGGTGCCAAATCTGATGCCAGTGAGGGCACTGGGGATAGAGAAGGAGAGACAAAAGCAAAGTGTCAGAAACTGAGGAAATAGGAACGGAAAGGAAGGGTAACCAAAGTCGGGAGGTGTCCCTGGAGTCAGGCAAAGCTGTGCAGTGGTGGGCAGGTCAGCCTGGTTTCAAGGCCCAGCTTGGAGCAGTTTCATAGTAATGGCACCTAGTAGGTGCTGAACATGCTTTTATTGATGGGCTGACACTGGTTCATCCATCTCTAGGGATTGGGGTCATCAACTTTTCCTTCTGTGAATCCTTAGCCTGGTGTTAGCATGTTGGGCACTTTTGTTTCTAATTTCCCTCCTCTGCCTACTCAACTGAATGGAATGAGGGTATGGAGGGAATTTTTCAATATGGTGATTCTTTCTAGAATCCCGAGAGGTGCCAGATGAGGTTAGGAAGTCAGGGCTGACCTGAGTCCTTTTATCTCCTTGCTCAGGGGGTCTCGGGTATCACAGGTGTCACAGGTCAGGTCTTCTGTGTTGGGCCTCTCCTTCTAAGTGGTAAATTGTGCATCTCTCTAGGTAGGAAATCATAAAAGATAAGATGGTGTCCAGCTTGTTCTTTTCTGAGAACAGAGAGGAAGCTTCATGCACAAGCCAGCTACTCTCTTCCTTTCAGTGGTGTTTGTGCTGTCTCCAAAGGGAAATGGACGCTGAGCACAAGCCTCAGAAAAACACCCTTTTTTAGAATAGTTCTGCTGTGGCCATGGCCACATGTTTTCTCTTGCAGTTGTGTTTCATTGAATGTTTTTTACTTCCAGCCGCCTGTGTTTGGCACTAACGAGCAAGGGTGGCACTGAAGCCTTTGCTGGGTGTGTAGGGTAGAAGGCTTCCTGTCCACTTCAGGGACCCCCAAAGCATGTTTTTGGTATCGCTTTGTTACTATGACAAAAGGTGACATCAAACCAGTGGCTGTAGGAACAGGTAACATCACAGAGTTGTCAAAAGCGGTGAGTGGTCTCAGAGTCAAAAATATTGATTTTTCCTCCCAAGTTTTACTCTAGTAAGAGAACATTTATAGAATTTAGGAAATTAAATATAGTTCCTACATTTTCCAACCCAGTCAGGTGCTTTAATCTAGTCATGTTTGTTGGCCCTGTTGCCCATTTGGTGTGGGTGTCAACCAGGACTAGACAGAAACATCATATGTGTAAGAGTCAATGTAATGCACAAGTATAATGAGAAACACTTACAGTGGTGGGATGGTAATGCATGCAAGAGACGTGGTAGCTCCCACAGTATACTGTACTTGTTTGTAGAGATGCTGTGGGAAAAAAATACTAAAAGGGACTCGAAAGCCCTAGGTTTCAGTTTAGGCAATGTCATTTCTAGTGGTGTGTTTTTGGAAAGATCCTTTACTTTTTGGGGCTTTGTCTATGTGATAAGTGAACCTACTTCAGGAGGATGTTGTAAAAACTAGATGAGAGAATAAAAGTGAACGCACTATCCAAATGCAAACTGCTTTTAACAATACTGTTTTCTTATGACATGTTCCCACAGCCACCTTCTTACCCATTTCCTCAGTTTTTCCATCTGTTAAATAGTCCTTCCCCACACCCCATCAACAAGCAGACCTCCTCCCCTTCTCTCCTTTACATTAGTGAAGAAAGAATAATAGATGTGAAAATCTTTGAGTTCCTTGGAACCAAGGAGTGGGATAAATACCCTATATTGATTATGATGATTATATCTGGGACTAGAAAAATATGATTGCCTGGTTGCCAGTAGCAACCAGATGGCAATGCAGGAGTAGGAAGTTGAGCTGCGTTGTGTGGAGAGCTTCCCTGAGCACAGAAACACATTTATTTTCTTCTTTTTCTCAAATCCCCATTCCTGCTCTCTTGGGCTGGCATTCTTGCTTTTGGGAGACTGGTCACTCACAAATGGGATTCGAAAGGAGTTGCAGAGAGGACTAACTAAAAGCTTCTTAGGGAATGACCTGAGTGACTGGTGAGTCTTCCATCACCAGTTCTGGTCCCCTTTAGATGCAGAGATGGGATATCCAGCTTCCTGGAGTGAGGAGGGTGGGCTGTAATTGGACCAGGGAAGAGAAGAGACCACTATTGTGGAGAAACACAGAACCCCCATGCAAAGGAAGACAGAGGAGCCCTCTAAAAAGATGTGGGGGAGAGTCACCACAGAGGCTATGGGTAGGGAGTATGCAGAGGCTCTGAGCCTGGTTAAAACCACTTCCACCTAAGCAGAAACCGAGGTCTCAGGCAGGCATCAGTTATGAGAAGCGAGGTCCCATCCTCGTCTCAGGTGTGAGCAACCATTTCTCCAAATTCCAGATTCCTCTGTCTTTATGCCAGAGGTCCCAGGCACTGGGCCACAGTCTGTGCTGAACACACATTATCTCACGTACCCTCATTTAACTGATGTCCTTATTTACATAGTCACATGGCCAGGGAGCACCGAGGCCAAGACCAGAGCTCATGGCTGCCTGGATGCAGGGCCTGTGCTGTCTCTGCCAAGATGCTGATCATGTTCCTAGCAGGTCAGAGCCCTAAATCTTGAGCATGAAGGTTCCCAAAAGTGAGCCCTCTTGTAGGTCAGACGTCTTGCAGTCAGAGGTCTTGGCTTGAATGCTGTGATACTCCTGTGTTCTAAGACATTCAACTTCTAAGGCATTTAACTTCTGAGTCAGGTCTTCCCCTCCCTTCCTTCTTCCCTCTCACAGTGTTGGGGCTATGAGTTTTCTGTTGAGCACATTAACTTGCCTGACAGAGGTCCCCACATGGAGCTGCACATTTCTGGTTGTTGGTTGCCACTAGCTGGCTGAGGAGTGGTGAGGAGGGTGTATGTCAGCTTCCTGAGGATGTGTGTGCCTCGCCACCCACGATTGGGAGGGGGAGAGGGGAGGTTGGGCGGGGAGATTGTGGACTGTGGTCAGCTGCCCTTCCACCTCTCTGGCAGAAACAAGCTTCTCTGATGTGACTGGAACTTCTGGCCAATGGACAGAATTTGACCAGGATTAGCAAATGTCTATTGAGAATATGCTCCGTGCGGGGCATGAGGGTAAGCACTTCGCTTATTTAACCACATCTCAGCTTCACATGGAACTTAGGAGATGATGATTCCATTTTATTGCCTCGTTTTACAGATGGGGAAACTGGGTTCCAGAAAGGACTGATCATTTACAGGGAGTAAGTGCTGGAGTTGGACTTGAGCCCAGTTTATCTGACTCCCAGTCTACACTCATAACCACGAATCACTTTACAAGTCCCACCTCCTCCCGCTGGCCCACAGCCACTCTTCTGCTCCGCCCAGTGGTATGGCCGAGGCTGCCTGCTCCTGTCCTAGTTTAGGGTTTCTTCAAAGGGACTTCTTGCTTATTCCAGTCCTGACGTGCTCTGCCACCACATTCACTTTCTTAATCTCATTGCGACCCAACCATCTTTGCTCAGAAGATTCGATGCCTCCTACCACCTACAGATGTTTGAACTCCTTTGCCTGAGTTACTTGGCCCTGAACAATCTAGAAACAGCTTAACTCTGGATTGTTAGCACTCAAGCTATTATTCCTCAAAAGGCATGAAGACTGCAACCTCGGCTATCCATGTTCTTATAGACACCATCATGCCTTGCTAGTTGTTCTTTCTGGCTGGAATTTTTCTCTCCTCTTTCCCTCTGTGCCAACTGTGCATACCCTAATCCCACTCATCTTGTCAGGCTTAGCTCAACTGCCCCCTCTGTCATTGGCCCTTTCTTGGCTTCCTCAGCTGGACCTAATTCTCCCTTCTCCCTGCTTGCATAGGATTTGATCTGCCTTATGCTACTTAACCATTTCTCTCTTGCACATTGATTTTCTAATTCACTCAGCATTTCTTGAGCTTCTCCTGTGTGCCTCATGCAGTACTGGGTGCTGGGTGCAGAAGAGGAGTAACGTCCCCGCTGTCAGGGCACTAACTGCATAGAGAGACTTGGTGTCTGTATGTGTCTGAAATCCTGTGCCTGATTTTCCTCTGGTATGGTGCCAGGGTAGGCATTCACTCAATATACTGGTTTTGAATGAATGAAGATGCTTGGTGCTCCCTGTTGCTAAACGGAGAGGCAGTAGGAGAAGACAGTGGTAAGTTGGGTTGTGCTGCATAGAAACTCAGGATGTTGGTCTCTTATTACCTTATATGCCACAAATACCCTCTGCATAGAGAGGGGCAAATTGAGACATAGTTCCTCTTCCATATCCTTCTGGGAAGGGATTGTTTGCCCATCTGAGGAAAGCTGTCATGCAGCTGCCCAGCCTGCTCCTGGGGACTGAATTCTCACAGACATCAGAGGTGTCTTGAGCAAACCTTGTAGGATGATTTCCTGAGGGCTTCCGTGGTTGGTAATAGCCTGGCCTACCACGGCAATGTGACCTAGCAAAGACTGACCATCAAGCCTTGTTCTAAATACCATGCTAGGTTTATGGAGTCAAGGGATGGTTAAACTCTGGATATGGAATAATCAGAGATGTACAAAGTCTTCTAGCAACATCCTAGAGCAATAGTCAGCAAACTCCAACCCATGGGCTGGATCTTGTTTGCCACTTGTTTTTATAGCTCACAAGTGAAGAATGATTTTTATGTTTTGAAATGGTTGAAAAAAAATCAAAGGAAGAATAATATATCATGGCATGTGAAAATAATATGAAATTCAAGTTCCTGAGTCTGCAAATACAATTTTGCTAGAACACAGCCATGCTTACCTGTTTATATATGGTCTGTGCCTGCTTTCATGCTGTGATGGTGAAGTTGAGTTGTTGCATCAGAGACTGCATAGCCCACAAAACTTAAACTATTTCTTATCTGACCCTTTCTGGGAAAAGTTTGCCCACCCTTACGCTAGAGGACAAAGTTCTTCCTATACCCATCCATTTTGGTCAAGAAGGTAGAATTTCCCAGCTGTCCAGTGGGTAGGACCAGTGATTTCTTTTTTTTCTTTTTTCTTTTATTATTTTATTATTTTTAATTTTATTTTTTATTTTTTAATTTTTTATTATACTTTAAGTTCTAGGGTACATGTGCATAACGTGCAGGTTTGTTACATATGTATACTTGTGCCATGTTGGTGTGCTGCACCCATCAACTCGTCAGCACCCATCAATTCATCATTTATATCAGGTATAACTCCCCAATGCAATCCCTCCCCCCTCCCCCCTCCCCATGATAGGCCC